>NW_007070626.1:92644-103801 GCF_000164805.1 Carlito syrichta | reverse complement strand
GCCCAGGCGGGTCTCGAACCCACGGGCTCAGGCCATCCACTCACCTCAGCCTCCCAAGGCGCGGGATTACAGGCTGAGCCACCGAGCCCGGCTTGGCTACTTGTTTTTATATGTCTCCTCCATTAGTCTGGAGCTCCGTGGGGTGGGAGTCACACCCTGCTCGTGCCTATATCAACCAGGGTGTCTAGTTTGATGCCCGTATGTGGTGTGTACTCAGGGAACGGGAAATTGGAAACGCAGCAGTCCCTCTGTGTGAATCTTTCTGGCATTCCGGTAGCTAGGGTCCCCAACCCCCAGGCCACAGACAGATACCTGTTTGTGGCCTGTTAGGATCTGGGCCACACAGCAGGAGGTGGGTGCCAGGCAAGCAAGTGAAGCCTCATTTGCGTTTACAGCCCCTCCGCATCACTCACATTGCCACCTGAGCTCCATCTTCTTCTGTCAGATCAGTGGTGGCATGAGATTCTCGTAGAAGCGCGAACCCTACTATGAACTGCACATGTGAAAATGTAGGATTTCCCCCCACACCAGTTGCAACTTCCCACGGGGCACACCTGTAAACAACCCCTGCAAGCAGGCTTTCAGTCACAGAGCTGAGCACCCATGTGTAGACACAGACTGTGGGGACACCCTGTCCTGCCACTGGGATCCCAGTGCTCATCCAGCAGCCTTTCCAGTCCTCAGGCGGTCTCAGGATGGGTCTCCTTACCACTGGAAAGACTACCAGTTTCACCGCCCTAGAGAGTCCAAACTAGGGAAACTGAGGAACCAAACCTTGGCATGGCCAGTGGCGTCAGACCGTGTGGTCTTTCTCCCAAGATGGCCACTCTGGTTTCTGTCCCCCTGTTCCCAGCGCCCGTATTTTTCATAGATCTCTATCCCTCAAGCTACCCACCTGATGCTGCACACGGAGAAAGCCCTGGATACACACTTGGTGATGGAAATTCGAGGAACTAAGAAAACCTAAATGAGTCACCTTGATGGGAGATGAATTGCCCAGAATCAGTGGACTGCATGACCGAAGCTGGATTTTTTAGGAACCGCTGGCTGCCTTCACATTTCCTGGTGGAAGTGGGACAGGTCAACAGACAGCCCAGAGTCGCAGACGTCATTCATGTTTTGGAGCGTTGGCTTGAAATTGAGGGGTGTGTGTGTCTGGAACCGACGTGCCTTCCGTGAGCCTCAGAGGCCTTTGCACTTTCTTCAAATGGGCTGATTACAACACAGAGGATGTGGACAGTGCAGTTTTTCCTGTTTGATGTCACACCGCTACCCTTTAAAAGTCCGAGGGAAAAAAGGAGGGAATCCAGCATAGGATCCTCCGGCCAGCTCCTCGCAAGGAAGGAGGGGAGAAAAAGGCCAGGGAGGCCCAGGCTAGCCGAGTCCGGGCAGGCGTGTCAGGTTTCAGCCTCAGCTCCAGCCACTCAGAGCGCGGCACGATGTGGGGGGCCCGCCTCAGGCTCTGGGTCTGTGCCCTGTGCAGCGTCTGCTGTGGGGGCGTCGTCGGAGCCTCTCCCAACGACTCTCCGCTGCTCGGCTCCAGCTGGAGTGGCCTGACCCACCTGTACACGGCCACAGCCAGGAACAGTTACCATCTGCAGATCCACAAGGACGGCCACGTGGACGGCACGCCCCAGCAGACCATCTACAGTGAGTCGGGGCTCCAGGCTGGGAAGAAGGGGCGCTCCCCTGTTATCGCTTCTCAGGGGCCTGGGGTGGTCGGAGGCTAGACCAGAGGCCAATCCATCCTCCTCATTTTCTGCTCAGGAACCACTGTGTGTGTGTGTGTGTGTGTGTGTGTGTGTGTGTGTGTGTGTGTGTGTGTGTGAGAGAGAGAAACCTTAGGATTCAAAACATGGACTGGGTTAACGAGAGAGGTTGTAAAGAAGATTCTTGTATCCTACCAAGGATTGGAATAGATGAATTCAGGGGGCTCTTTCCAACCCTGAGCTTCTAGTATTCTGGCTTTGTAAAAGTTCTCAGGAAAAATGTGTTCAAGACAGACTATCCAGGTATGTTGCCTTGGTGAGTCTGGCCAAGCGTACAGACCAGCCATCCATTCCTCTATCCACGCATGCATCCATCCACCCATCCAACTAACAGGTTTAGTGGTGCTTCAGAGGGACCCACTTTGAGTTGGTGGCTTTTCTCTGTAAAACTGAGAGGTGTCCAATCAGTAACAAGTCAAGCTAGCTGGGAACTCGTTGGCAACATGAAAAAACTGGAGTGTTTTAAAAGATCAGATCTGTAGAGAGTTAGATCAATATACACAATAGCTAATCAATTAGCTATGATTTACATGAGGGCTCCTTTGTGTACATCTATATATAGGGGAAAATGGGATTGGAGAAGTGATGGATATGGAAAAAGACAGGGTCTTCTATTCTAGGAGAACATGTAAAAATTACTCTAAAGACACAGAAAAATGCACACTGATTTAATATAGATCAAATTAAAGAAATGAAAAAGTAGTCACACTCTCTAAAGAGAACATCTTATAGGAATTAGGGTTCGCTCTTTATTTTTATAGTAAATTAATCAATTATTTTGGAAGACATCCATTCTTCTAGGAATCCAAGGTTCGTAAGCTGGTAGCAAGACATGTGCATATGCAAACCTTAAAACAGCTTAAACCTCTTCAAATGCTCAATGGACGTTGATAGGAGATGAAGGGAGGTAGGGGGAGGTTCTCCCAAACAAGTTCCAGAACTCAAGGGAATGTGGTAGGATTCAGAAGTTAACATCTTCGAAGCCAAGATTGAATCTAAGGGCAAGAATCTGAATTCTACATATTCCTGGATACATATGATGCATCCTAAGTGAATTATACATATTCTGGATACATATGATACATGCTAAGTGTTACTCATTTTATTCAATGGATATTTAATAGGACCTACAGTGTGTCCGGCCTTATATCAATCTCTATGACTGAAAAGGAAGAAGGCACAGCTCTTCAAAGACTTCACAGTCTGTCATCCTTTCTTGTCTCCCAGCTCACTCTTAGACTTTTAGGAAATAAAATTTTGCAGCTCTCATGGAGGGCCACCCTCACCTCCTCTGCAAGACTGGATGTGGCTTAAAACGCAGGAGAGTGGACTATGGGACATTATGTTGATTCCCCTATATGGGAAGCACTGTATACAATGAGGGAATATTTATACAACTTGTCTAGAATCATGGAATCCCTCTGCTGAAAGGAAACCTCCAAAGACACGCCCTTCTGAACAAGAAGTAGGATAGAACAGTACAGGCTGGCTGTGGTGGACAGTTAACTTGAAGAATCACCCGCTGAGCCAGCAGTTGGAACTGTGGACATTTTTCCTCAAATTCCTACTTGGCGTCAGGCCCAGAGGATGCACTGAGCTCTAGGTGGAGTGAATTAAAATGAGAAGCAGCAAAATAAATTGAGCTGACTTCAGATGTATTTTTATGGAAATGTGATTTGATTTTGTCAGATATAGGCACTAGCCAAGCACTGTGTTTTTGAAAAGATATACACTAACATGGGAAGGGAACTCAGGGTCAGGGTGGTGGGAGGGAAACCTCTTTTTCCTAGTTTCTGTAAACTTTTGTACAGTCCAATCAGTTGTCATGTGTATTAGCCAAAAAAAGAGAGAGAGATGGGTAAAAAATTATACACTAAGATCTCAAGTTACCCCAAAGGAAAGAGGAAGCATCACATGTAGAAGCACAACTAATTAAAAGTCTGGCGAGTCAGTTGCAGTGGCTCACACCTGTAATCCCAGCACTTTGGGAGGCAGAGGTGAGAGGATTGCCTGAGCCCAGGGGTTCGAGACTGGCCTGGGCAACGTGGCGAGACCTCATCTCTACAATAAATTTAAAAAAAAAAAAAATTAGCCAGGTGTGCTGGTGCATGCCTGTGGCTCCAGCTACTCGGAAAGCTGAAGCAGAAGGATCACCTGAGCCCAGCAGGTCGAGGCTGTGGTGGCCGTGAGTGTGCCACCGCACTCCAGCCTGGGTGACAGACTCAAAAAAAAAAAAAAAGAAACCTGGTAGATGATTTTTGGTGACTTCAGCAGTGACCGCAAAGCAACACTTTCACACTGATGGAAAAGCGTAAGGTGTTTTGTTTTGTTTTTCCGTTCCTCCTAATTAATGATCCATTTCCCATGAACTCGGGTTATTCTTTTGCTGTAATAAATTCTTGATTAAGAGTTGAGCACCCAATCTACCTTTGGGCTGGCGGACTGGACAAAATGAAAGGATCTGTCTTCAAGATTCTTCACATTCCCTTGGGACTCTCGGGTTCTGAGACAGGGAGGATAGAGTAGGGAGTATCCCCTGCTGGGTGAACGATGCCATGCTCTGATTCCCCTTTATCCCTTGCTTTGTGGAAACAGCAAAAGCAAAGAGGATGCTTACTGCCGCTGGTTAGCATCACTCCCTAGATCCTAATACCTTCACTTCCTCCGTCTTCCCCACTGGAACTTTCTTCACCTGAGGCTGGTTTATCCTTGGGCTCTTCAGCCCTTCTTCATAATTTATCTTTTCCTTTTGAAGAGCTCGAAGCACCTGATGTCTGTCATCTTATTTATCATTTCTGGCTAGGAGAACAGAACAGAGCAGGTAACTTTCAACTTCTACAGCAGCAGGCTAAGGCAAAGAGATCATGATAGAAATTACTAGCATTTAGAAAGTGCCTTATACAGCAGTGGATAAAAACATTAACTCACTAGATCCTCAAGACAGTCACATTAGGTCAATGTTTCTACTGTCTTCATCTTATATATGAAAAAACAAAGGTTAAAGAACTTAAATAACTGGCCTATAGCCCCAGCACTTTGGGAGGCTGAGGTGGGAGGATCACTTGAGGCCAGGAGTTCAAGACACGGGTGGGCAACGAAGTCAGACTCTATTTCTACAACAGCGTTTTACTTATATCTATAAAATAAAAATAAGCCAGGCGTGGTGGTCATACCTCTAGTCCCAGCTATCCAGGAGGCTTAGGCGGGAGGATCACTTGAGCCCAGGGTTTCAAGGCTGCAGTGAGCTATGACTGGACCACTGCGTCCCAGTCCGTGTGACACAGCAAAGACCTGTGTCCAAAAACGAGAACTTAAATAACTGGCCTAAGGTCACACAGGTAGTAAGTGACCTAGAGGGCATTTTGACCCCAATTCCCAGGCTCTTCCAAGGTCACATGCATCAAGGCGCCTTCCTCACTGAAGGCAAAATTTGTCAGGCCTGCTCCATTTCAGCAGGTGAGGCAGGTGGCTCTGATAGCTGGAGTGAATTTCTCCTTCCTTCTGAGAAACTCTCTTCTTGAATCTGTGCAGATGGTGAAGACACCTTCTGAAACCGCAAAGGGAAGAACATACATGTTCTAACCTTTCAGGTTGGCGCACGTTGGTTCGATGGAAGAGTCTGCGCCCTTCGTAGCAGCGGTCCGTGATTCCTCTGCAGGTTGTTTTCTATTGGGACTGGCTCCTGAGACAAGGACTGCCCACCCTGACCCCAAGCACTTTGGGAGGCAGAGGCGAGAGGATTGCCTGAGCCCGGGTTCGAGACCAGCCTGGGCAACTTGGCGAGATCTCGTCTCTACAATCAATCAAAAAATTAGCCAGGCGTGGTGGCGCATGCCTGTGGTCAAAGCATGGGGTGGCACACACGGCAGGTCAGAACACACCACGTGATACCCTCCATTTGCTCGACCCTTTCAAGTCACTTTTACAACCACTGTCCCACTGGATTCTCGTGGTCCCCCTCTGAAGTAGGCAGGACAACCATTGCTACTCCCATTTCACAGCTGAGGAAACGGAGGCGAGGGCCATGAGTCGCCCAAGGCTTAGGGTTAGTAAGTGGTAGAGTTGGGATAGGGATGCAAGTCCCCTGGTTCCTGGTTCAGTACCTCTCCCCTGACTCCTTGGGGGTGTTCTGACTTGGTGTCCTCAGGGCCTGCCGCATGTATTTCAGCCCTTGGCCTTGTCTTCTCATCCTTGTCGTGACTTCCATTGAGCAAGCTAGAGGGCGGCAGGAAGAAGCTGTCTTGACCTGAGTTTCCATCCTGCCTTAGTTTCCTTATCACTTAAACTGGGACGCTGCTACTATTGCCACTGCTACTACTACTATTACTACTAATAATAATATTAACAATACAGCAGTTGTTTTAAGAATTTAAAGTATATAAAATACTTAGAGCAGAGCCACTCAAAAATTTGTTACCGACTAAGCCGGGTGCAGTGGCTTACACCTGTAATCCCAGCACTTTGGGAGGCAGAGGCGAGTGGATTGCCTGAGCCCACGGGTTCGAGACCAGCCTGGGCAATGTGGTGAGCCCTCGTCTCTACAGTGAATCAAAAAATTAGCCAGGCACGGTGGCGCGTGCCTGTGGTTCGAGCTACTTGGAAGGCTGAGGCGGAAGGACCACCTGAACCCAGCAGGTCGAGGTTGCGGTGGCTGGGAGCAGCCACTGCACTCCAGTCTGGGCGACAGAGTGAGACTCCGACTCCAAAAAAAAAAATTGTTACTGACTGAAAAGTCATCAGAACAGAAGCTATTTCTTACACGTTCCCTATATTTTCCCCAGGGCTGACCACAAAATTAGCCATACATTTGAGGCACCTGGGCAGACACCATCTTGGAGAAATGTAAATATCCCCTGTGTCCCCCGTGCCTCACCCCACTTTCCAGAAACTTCCCTCAAGGATAACCCTCAGTCAAACTCTGAAACAAATGAACTCTTCTCCTCAGCCCTCTTCCTTTCTCAGCTTTCTGGGTTTGCTTCTGCCCTCAATTCCTCTGTCCCACATCATTCCAGTTTCAGTCCCTACTATGATCTGCACTTGGCTAATGTCGAATTATCACCTGCTTACTTTCCCCAGAGGTCTTCATACTGAGTCTACATGGGGTCGGTGAGGAACCTTGGGCTTTAAAGCACCCCCACAAGGCTCCATCACGTGTTAGGCACAGACATTGGGCACGTACAACCTCTCTAAGCCACATGTGCAGAAGAGGAATTATAATTCCTGCCTGGGCTACCTCCCTGGGGGCTGAGGTCAGATGAGACGCACATGGAAATTCTGTGGTGGGTCAATGGAAGTGGCCCCAAAGAGCTCAGGAAATGATTTTTCACAGAGGCAATTAAACAGCCTTTGGGGCAGAAGACTTGCTGAATTGTTACTCATATAATTACACCAGTATATGTTCTAATTGTGTGTAAACAGAAAGCACACTTAAAGCTGGCATCAACTATGTAATGGCCCATGCCAGAGACTAGTTTTTGAGGAACTGCGCCTGAAGGGAGCATCACCAAGTGAGAAGAAGACAAAGACCCAAACCCAAGAAGAGCTCAAGGAAAAAAATTCCATCCATCACTGGTATCTGTTCAACAAAAAAAGTTAGACCCAAACCGGGCTCGGTGGCTCAGCCTATAATCCCACACTTTGGGAGGCCGAGGTGAGTGGACTGCCCGAGCCCGCGAGTTCCGGGACTCACCTGGGCAACTTGGCAAGACCTCATCTCTACAATCAATCAAAAATGAGCCGGGCGTGGTAGCACGCGCCTGTAGTTCCGGCTACTTGGAAGGCTGAGGCGGAAGGATCGCAGGAGCCCAGCAGGTCGAGGCTGCGGTGGCCGGGAGCGGCCACTGCACTACACTTCAGTCTGGGTGACAGAGTGAGCCACCCTCTGCTCCTGGGTGGTTCACTCTAGATCAGTGAACTTAGTTAAAACAGGGCAGGTGGAAGACATGCCGTCCTCTAAGAGCAAACATCGTGCTGAGCGGTCCAAGAAGGAAGAACAAGCCATTCTGATGAGGGAGAGGAGGAAGGGCTTCCCAGGGACAGTGCTGTCTGAGCCTTGAAGGATAAGTGACTTCAGTAAGCAGAGAAGGAAGAGGGAGGTGGGTTCTGGATGGTTCTGGACACAGACTGAACGTTGACTGGTGTAGCAGACTATTAAAGCCATTCAGGTGGAGAATCAGACTCTGGGTACAAGTTGGATCCTTGAAAGACATCTCACATAGATTTTAAAATCAAATGCAGGAGGCGTGTAAGAATGCGGCCGCCTCACTCCTAAGCAGACCCTGAACACTGACCATAAGACAATAAGAAAGGGATTGGCAGTGACGGAACACTGCTGGGGGCGGGCGGAGGTGGGGAGCATATAACATCAACAAGGTACCTGATTTCAAACTAGGTACCTTCAAAGGGAGGCCCAAATTTTCCCTGTACAATGACTACTTGTATACCTAATCCTGAATTGTACCCCATATCTTTAAGATAGAAAAAAAAATTTTTTTTTAGTTGGAGTCCCTCCCTGTCACCCAGGCTGGAGTGCAGTGGCACGCTCCCAGCCACCGCAGCCTCGACCTGCTGGGTTCAGGCGATCCTTCCACCTCAGCTTTCCAAGTAGCTGGAACTACAGGCACGCGCCACCATGCCCGGCTAATTTTGTGATTTATCGTAGACGAGGTCTCACCAAGTTGCCCAGGCTGGTCTTGAGTCCCTGGGCTCGGGCAATCCTTTCACCTCGGCCTCCCAAAGTGCTGGGACTACGGGCTGAATCCCAACTCACCCGGCCAGAAAAGAAATTTTTTAAATGTGGCCACCACCAGAAACATGGAAAGGTATTGGCAAGACAAAGGGGAAAACAGAGGCGGTCCAGGTAGAGAGAAACATGTGTACAGTACCGGTGGCAGAGGGCCAGGAGTTTAGAGTATCTCATAGGGGCAAGAGGATGAAACCGGAGGCAAATGAATCGGGAGGAGGGTGTCAAAAGGAATGAGGGTGAACAAACAGAAGGGGAGGGGAATGTGAAGTCCTCACCACCCTAGAATCAATCCTGGGAGGTTTCGTGAAGGTGGGCTTTCGGGAAGTGCGTAAAGGTGGGAATTGGGTGTGCAATGAGCCTCTGACCTGAACGGGTTTCTCCTCAGGTGCCCTGATGATCACATCAGAGGATGCTGGCTTCGTGGTGATCACAGGTGTGATGAGCAGAAGATACCTCTGCATGGATTTCAGAGGCAACATTTTTGGATCAGTGAGTTTCTTTTTGTGTTGGTCACCATTTGCAAACAATTATCTAGCTTTTTGGACAGAACATGGAATTTTGGGAGGCCAAGGTGGGAGGATCACTTGAGGCCAGGAGTTCGAGACTAGTCTTGGCAACATAGCAAGACTCCCGTCTCTATTTTTTTATTTTTTTGAGTTGGAGTCTCACTCTGTCGCCCAGACTGGAGTGCAGTGGCCGCTCCCGGCCACCGCAGCCTCGACCTGCTGGGCTCTGGCGATCCTTCCGCCTCAGCCTTCCGAGTAGCCAGAACTACCGGCATGTGCTACCACGCCCAGCTGATTTTTGATTTATTGTAGAAATGAGGCCTCGCTGCCCAGGCAGGTCTCAAACCCGCGGGCTCAGGCCATCCACTCACCTCAGCCTCCCAAAGGCGCGGGATGACAGGCTGAGCCACCGAGCCCAGATCCGTCTCCATTTTTAAAAATACATATATACTTTTAAAGATTTCATCCGCAGTGTACCTTGGCGATGTTTTCACTGAGTACTTTATTCAGTCCAAGTACTGAATGCTCAGGGTTACACAGCTGGGGTTTGACCCCAAGCGGTGAGTCTTAGAGCCCAGGCTCTTAGTTCTTGGTCTATACTCCCCGTTGGAATCCATTTTTGTATCTCACACAGGCCCTGGGATGTAGTCGTGCATCCTTGAGTCATACAAATTCATTTTGTAAAGCACATCAGAGAGGGTGCAAAGCCATTTGGTGTCTTCTTGATTCAGCGGCTAGCTGTGACCTTAGGCAAGTCCTCTCACTTCTCTAAATTTCAGCCTCTTCACTTGGAAAAAGTGAAGGAAAGTGGACCACGTGACCTGTAGCGCTCCCTCCGGTTAAAGATCTCTAATTAATCATCTCGGCCCCAGTGGTGATAGCTGGTCATTCAGTTTGGTGAGCAAAGTTTCCCAAACTAAAGGCTGCTGGCCTATTCCTGAGGATTTGGGGATACTACGATAGTGAGACTGCTTATCTCAAGAGTCTCTTATCACCACGCAAACCCACTAGAAATTTCACCAGAGCAGACTTTCTGTTTTGCTTACACCAGTGTCCCAGTACCTACAATAGTAACTGGCTAGAGTAGATTAAGAAATTTGTTGGGCCAGGCATGGTGGCACACACCTATAATCCCAGCACTTTGGGAGGCCGAGGTAAGAGGATTGTCTGAGCCCACGGGTTCGAGACCAACCTAGGCAACTTGGCAAGCCCTCATCTCTACAATATATCAAAGTATTAGCGAGGCGTGGTGGCACGTGCCTGTAGTTGCAGCTACTTGGAAGGCTGAGGAGGAAGGATCACCTGAACCCAGCAGGTCGAGGCAGCAGTGGCCATGAGCGTGCCCCTGCACTCCAGTCTGGGTGACAGAGTGAGACTCCAGCTCAAAAAGAAAAAGACATCTGCGGAACGAATACTGAAATATGGATAACTAGCTAAATATCTGCTGAGCATCTGGGCATATAGATAGCCCTCCTCTGTAAAAGTACTTCCTCTGTGGAGTTTGAGGCTTAAATGAAACCATACGCAAAGGCCAGGCCTGGCATGATGGCTCATGCCTCTAAACCCAGCACTTTGGGAGGCTGAGGAGGGAGGATTGCTTGAGTCCAGGATTCGAGACCAGCCTGGGCAACATAACCAAACCTTGTCTCTCCAAAAAATAAAGGATGCACAGGAGGGCATTCAACAGAACCCAGTCCTAGCGGTTAAAGACTCAAGCCCAGCTCACCTGTTAGCAAAGTTAACGTCCCGGGTCCCAGGCTGTGTGATCTCCCTGGCGTCAGCACTCTCCTTTGTGCTTGACCCTATAAACTCCACCCCTTGCTCCAGATAAGGAGACACACCCAAGCCAAACTCCCTTTTTGACTTTCTGAGTTGGAGTCTCCGTCGCCCAGGCTGGGGTGCAGCGGCACGCTCCCGGCCGCCGCCGCCTCCTCCCGCGGGCCCAGGCCATCCTTCCGCCTCAGCCTTCCAAGTAGCTGGAACCCCGGCACGGCCACCACGCCCGGATGGCTCTGTGGTTCGTCGTGGAGACGAGGCCGCGCCCGGTGGCGCAGGCAGTCCTCTCTCCTCGGCTTCCCGGAGAGCTGGGATCCGGGTGCGAGCCCCGGGCCGTCCCGGGCGACCCTTCCGCCAGCCC
>NW_007070626.1:72708-91256 GCF_000164805.1 Carlito syrichta | reverse complement strand
CTGGGGACGCCCGGGGCATCCTCGGACCCCGGCCCTTCCCCGAGCTCGTCTGGGGACACCCGGGAGGAATCCTCCCACCGGCCTTTGGCAAACGCAACCGGTTATCTCGAGGGACCCCTCTGCGCCCCGAGGATGCGGAAGGCGGGGTGATGTGTGCAGTGAGTGACTTCTCCCCGTTCCCTTCCCGGGGCTCCCCCGAGACTCGGCCTCTGAGGCCTGAGTCGGGGGCAACGTCGCCTTCCGAGCCCCACAGATACACCTTTCCGAATAGGAACCCCAGCGGGTGAACTGGAAAGTCCCTCTTCGTTAGGGGAGGGAGGAAGGGCTCCCCCACCGTATTTCTCTCCCCGCGCCTCCGTTTCGCTGTAGGGCAAAGCAGGGGTTTCCAGAGCTCACGGCTTGGAAGGCGTAGGGACGAGGCCACCCCAGAAGCTTCCCACTGCGCTGTGAGCTTGTGTCGCGAGCCCCGATCCGCTGGCATTTCGCGTGGGCGAGCCTTGACGTTCACGCTGAGCTGCGCAAGTTGACCACATGCATTTCAAGCCTTTGTTCCTCTTGGAGCAACCCTGGGGAAGAGCTGTCCCAACAGGTGGTTGGTAGGCGGGTCAAGATTTGACTACTAGAAGGCTTGGTAGCCGGGCTCGGTGGCTCAGCCTGTCATCCCGCGCCTTTGGGAGGCTGAGGTGCGTGGATGGCCTGAGCCCGCGGGTTCGAGACCCGCCTGGGCAGCGAGACCTCCTCTCTGCAATAAATCAAAAAATCAGCCGGGCGTGGTGGCGCGCGCCTGTAGTTCTGGCTTCTTGCAAGGCCGAGGCGGAAGGATCGCCGGAGCCCGGCGGGTCGAGGCTGCGGTGGCCGGGAGCGGCCCCTGCACTCCAGTCTGGGCGACAGTGAGACTCCAACTCAAAAAAAACCAAACAAACAAAAAGAATGCTTGGTGAGCGGAGGCAGAAATCCCGCGGGAAAGCTCACCCTCGCCAGGCACCCCTTGCCTCGCTTGCTGTCTCTGTGCAGCTGGAGCCAGAGGGCCGAAAATGAGCTCGCTGTTCCCAAGCCGCTCTTGACACAGCCTCGCCTCCTAGCTCCCTTTTGGGTTTTAGTGAATTTGGCCCGAGGAACAGCTCTCCTATGGGCTCGTGGAAATCCGCCCTGCTGGGGTTTGCTTTCCAAAATGGAAACAAAGTCAGACGCCCCTAAGAGACATTTCATGCAGCCTCTACTTCCATGGTGCGTCGTAACCCAGAAGTTACCAAAATGTGGCTGGGGACTCCTTGAGACACTGGGACTCGTCCTCTGGGTTAGGCTTTTTTGTAGACTGAAAAATTGTATCCCCTTCTCTAAGTGAAGAGGCCTCAAGGACTCGGGACACAAGTTGTAGGAGCTATGAAAAGACAACCACACGGGGTCAGGTTCTTTAGGGCCCTACAGCTGTGGCTACAGGATTAGTTGAAATGCCTCTAGGCTGGCACATCTGGCCTCTGTCCATGTTCTCGGGGCATCAAATGAAGACGGTTTCCAGTCCTAGGAGCCCCAGTGCTATCGTGAGGGCAACAAAGCCTCACTAGCAAACAGCCAAGGTATCCCAGACGGGTGGGACTGATGTCCCGCCCTCACCCCAGGTTACCCCATATCTGCGATTCTTCCCACAAGGGGGCCCCCCCGTTCCTACCTCTACCTACAAGACCACCTAAAAGGCCAAATGTTAACAACTAGATTCAACAACAGTTTCCTCCCAGGCACATACGCCCCCCCACCCCCAACTGCCATCATGTATTAACCTTAGAAGTCAATCTATTCTTTTCAGTTATCAAGGAAACATTGGACAACTGTTTTACCTGATGGTTTTAAGTGGAACTTGAAGGGCGAGGTCTTACGCTGAAACACTGAAACTATATATAACACCATATAGCCGTGCGTGGCAAATCTTTTCTTTCATAGTTATCATCTCCTGTTGGGAATATTATCTTGTATAATAGCTATTGGAGGCTCCCCCGTGAAAAGTTCCAAAAGGACTTTGGTAGAAAGTTGGCTGTAATCTCACAAACTCAATGCCACCGTCGGGGGTTTTCCTTTTTGGCAATGTCAAGGGAGCCCCACAGGGTCCCTCAGCATGTGGCGATATTTATTTATTTATTTGGAAGATTTTGCTTATCATCCTGTATTTATAGATATTTATAAAAATGTAACCCCACCTTTTTACTTTCTTCTGTTTAAAAGAAAAATAAAATTTATCTCAGCTTCTGTTAGCGTCTCCTCTCTGCATCACTGCACAAAAGCACATTGGAATGTGGGAATGAAAGGGATTATGGGAGTGGAACACTGGGAAAATCCAGAGAAGATAAAATTGATAAAAGATGTCAGAATGTTAAACTATTCAAGGATTTCTGCCATTCATAAGCAGATTCAACAAACAACATTAATTAAACTGGACAAAATGATGAGAAACGAGGACATTTTTATCAATATTGGATTTCTGATCACTCTAGTTCTAAAGTATTTCCTTTAAGGAGAGATTCTATTTTATTTGAAAAGTACACACTGACACAACCGTATAAATATCTCAGTAAACCAGATGCTATGTACTTAACATATACAGTGTTACTGCCCTGTGAGATTCAGTAGCGGGGCCCTAAGATATTGAATCTACACGCCTTCTCTTTCTGAGGCTGTGCTCCCAGAATTCCTTCTGTAATCTCCATCAGGCTACCAAAACACAAGAATAAGCAAAGATGCTTCTTATGCATTTACATTTCTCTGGATTCGAATTCCCACTGGCTCATGCCTACAGCTTCTCCTTACCCAACTTTGATCATCAGCTTCTCCCTTTTACAATTAATGTCAAAGAACTTGGGAGAGAGCTCACTGTTTCGATTGTCTTCAAGTTACCTGCGGACAAAGCCTGCAAAGAGAATGTTCTTCTCATTGTCTATTCTTTTAAGAGGCTGAGTACCAAAGTCCTCCACACTATGGAGAAGGATCAGGGACCGTCACTGGGATACACACAGTCGCACAGGCCAAAATGTTTCATTTCTTTGATCATGCAAAACAGACTTATCAGAAACAGGTTAGCATTGTTTCAAAAGTTCCCATCAGTCTTTTTTGGAAAGGAATTGCCTGGCCTTTGCTTGTAAATGTCATCCCTTCATTGCATTTCAGGAAACAAGGCAGAAGGGGGCAAGGGACTCCTTGTTTCTCCCATCATAGGACCTGAAGACCCCTAGACATGGAACAGTACTAAAATAATCATTTGGGGACAAACAGGTCTTCATTCCCTGAATTAAATATTGAAGAAGAAAAACAAATCTTGCACTGTAGAGGTTTCCCTTCCACAGGCTGGAAGAGTTCCTTTCTTCTTCCACAAAAGTCCTCCTGGTTGTAAAGAGAGGAAAACTCAAACTTTTTAAGGCAAAACAATTGGTGGGGTGAGGATGGGAGAAAGCAAAGAAAAATGTAGACATATTGTGTGTTTGTGTGTGTGTCAATTATGTGGCACATTGTACACATTTGGCTGCTAGAAACTTCAGTGACCTAATCACAAGCAGAGTTTCCAGAGTGTAAAGCCCAACCTTTGTCTTATACGCAGAATTATAAGTCCTTGCTGAACAAAGATATTTGAAAGATAAATCACATACATATTTGTATAGCTACTTCCCACTTATACAGAACTTTTTTACATCTTCACTTATTTAACACTTAAAATCACATAGCCTCCACTTCCAGCCATGACAGAGTAACTGGTACTAGAGTTGCCTTCCTGCCAAAAATTACAAAACAGGACAAAACATACGAGGCAGTTGTTTTCAGGAATGGAGTAGTAGAGGACTACGGTCCTTGGGAGAGAGGAAACTCATGAGTTAAGTCCCACAATCATCTCAGTTTTCTGCCTTGGGAATATTTGACAGCCACAGAACAGGAAGAGGGAACCCAGACAGAACTGGCAATCTCACTGAGCTAAGAAAGCAGTTGGACTCAGTGGGGCAGGGTGGCTGAGAAGAGGGGACTATGAAAAGGGGAGATTTCAGACTCGTGCATGAGCATTCATCGCAGGTCTTTGGTCTTCAGCCAAGACTGGGTAGCACATGCACAGGGCAGGAGTCAGCAAGTCCTAACAAACATCACCTGCTGCGGCATGAGATGGACAGTGAGTGACACCAGAGGCCATACAATGTTGACAGATGCTAGAAACCCATCCATGCCAGGGTAAAGAGACCTTACTGGACGCATCAGCATTCAAAAGGCTGTGTCTTATAAGTGAGGACTAAGCAAGCCCCAAAGAAAGGAGGGTACACACTAAAACTAAATTCAAAAGGAAGATAAATTTGCTCTAACACAGAATGACACCAATCCTGACAAAACTACAAGGATCTGCCAATAATCTAACGGCCAGAACAAAACTCAACACCCTTTAAAGGATGATGACATGATCCAGACTCAATACTTGGTATCAGGTACAACCAGTAACAATAAAATAACTGTGCATGAAAAGAAATAGGAGAAAAAAAATCACCCAAAGTCACTAGAATGACAAATGACATGTTACATATAGGGGAACAACTATAAGAATAATGATAGATTTCTCATCATAGAAGCCAGAAGACAATGGAATGATACACTGGGTTGGGGAAAAAAAAAGGGGGAGGGTTGAAAAAAATAAACAGCTATTCACCCAGAATTGTATATACAGCAAAAATATCCTTTAAAATTAAGGTGGGGGGGGGGATGGGACTAATGGTAGTAAACATCTGTCTGGAGACAGGGAGACACCTATTATCAACAAGGGGGCCTGAATGAAGCGTATCTGTATACCTAACCCTTAACTGTACCCCACAATATCAAAATTAAAAATATTGATTATAAAAAAAAATTAAGGTGGAATAAAAACTAAGATAAATTGTTGCAAGACTGAAAAGAAATAATACCAGATGGACAATTAGAATTACAGGAGGAAAGAAAACCATCAGTAAATACGTAAAATAAATTTAAACAACTATATATTATATACCATCTTCCTCTGATTTCTTTAAAAGATTGCTTAAGGCAAAAATTTTAACACTGTGTTGTGGAGTTTATAACATATGTAGATGTATTATATATAGCAAAAAAGGGAAGGAATAAATGAAACAATATGGCTACAAAATTATAAAATTGCATGTAAAAGGCATACAACATTAACTCCAGACTGTGATAAGTTAAGGATGCATATTGAAATCCTTAAAGCAATCATTAAAATAAGCATCATCATCATCATAATTCAAAGACATATGAGTTAAAAAAAATCAATAGAGATATTAAAACAATACTAGCTGGGTGTGGTGGCTCAAGCCTGTAATCCCAGCACTTTGGGAGGCGGAGGTGAGAGAATTGCCTGAGCCCAGGGTTTCGAAATCAGCTTGGGCAACTTGGCAAGACCTTGTCTCTACAGCAAAAAAAATTAGCTGGGCATGGTGGCGTGTGCCTGTAGTTCCAGCTACTTGGAAGTCTGAGGCGGAAGGATTGCCTGAGCCCAGTAGGTTGAGGCTGCGGTGGCTGTGAGCATGCCACTGCACTCCAGTCGGGGTGACCGAGTGAAACTCCAACTCAAAAAAGAAAAAAAAAACACAGAATACTAAAAATATTTAATTATTACAAAAGAGAGCAAGAAAGGAGAAATAGTGAAACAAAAATCAAATGAGGCAAACAGAAAAATAAAAAACTAGCCCAAATTACATCAATAATTACATTGAATATAAGTGGGCAAAACACTACAACTACAGGCAAGAATAATCAAACTGGATTTTTTGAAAACCCAACTATATGTTGTCTTAAAAAGACACACTTAAAAAAGAGAATGTAAAGACAAACAGCAAAAACGTTAAGCATAAGTAATATAAACTTACTATATTAATATTATACAGAATAGGCTGCAAGTACAGAAGAAATATTACCATAAATGGTGTAACACTTTCATATTACTAAAAGGGCCAGTTCACCAGGAAGACATAAAAATCATAAAGATCCATATCCCTAAAAACAGTCACAAAATACATAAAGAAAATGGACAAAATCAAAAGAACAAGTCCAAATCTTAGAAATGTAAACATCCCTCTCAGTAGCTGATTATGCAGGTGAACAAAAAAATTAGTAAGTATGTATACAGATATCGGAACAACACTGTTTTGGTTTTTTTTTTTTGAGTCAGAGTCTCACTCTATCACCCAGGTTGGAATGCAGTGGCACACTCACAGCCCCCACAGCCTCACCCTGCTGGGCTCATGTGATCCTTCCACCTCAGCCTTCCAAGTAGCTGGAACTACAGGCACGCCACCAAACTCCGCTAATTTTTTAGTTTATTGTAGAGATGAGGTCTCGCCAAGTTGCCCAAGCTGGTCTCGAGCCCATGGGCTCAGGCAATCCTCTCACCTCGGCCTCCCAAAGTGCTGGGATTATAGACATAAGCCACAGTGCCCACCCTGAACGCTATTAATGAACTTCATCTAATAGACATTTATAGACCACTAAATCCAACAACCACAGAATACATTAATTCTCTTTCCCAGTACAAATTAAATGTCCATGAAAATAGATCACATGTTGGGCCAACAAACAAATCTGTTAGCTTAAAAGCTCAAAGTCTTACAAAATATGCTCTGCTACTATTTAATTGGAAATCAATAAGATATTTGAGAAATTCCCAAATATTTTGAGTTAAATAGCACATTTCTAAATAATACATGGGATCAAAGAACAAATCAAAATTAGAAAATGTCTTAGATGATAATGAAAACACAACATACCAAAACTTGTGATACGCAGGTAAAACAGTGCTTAGAAGGAAAGTTACATTTTAAAAACTTCATATATGAAAAGAAAGGTTAAAATCAATACGAGTTTATTCCTTAAGACTGTAAGGAAAAAAGAGCAAATTCGTTCCAAAATAAGTAGACAAAGGGAAATAACTTATATAAGAGCAGAAATCAATGAATTAGAAAACAAACAATAGAGAGGTTGGTTTCAATAAAAAAATTAATGAAACTGAAAAATCCCTAGTCAAGAATATCAAGAAAAGGAGAAAACACAAAATACTAATATGAAGAATTAGTGAGGGCATATCACCACAAATTCTGCAGAAATTAAAAAGATAATAAGTGAACATTTTCATTAGTAAATTCCACTGAACATTTCAAATAACATCAATCCTACTGAAACCTTTCCAGAGGAGTATTACATCCTAACTTATAAAGACAGAAATTTGATTTCAAAACTTGACAAAGAAATTACAAAAAACAAGCAACTAAAAATAATCTTTGTGAACATAGATACAAAAATCCTTAACAAAACATAGCAAGCCAAATCCAATAATACATAAAAATGTTATTAAAACATCATGACAAATAGGGTTTATCCTAGTATGAAAGGTTGGTTGAACATTTTTAGATCAGTGTAATTTACCATATTAATGAAATAGGAGAAAATGGTATCATCAGTCCAACAGAAGCAGAAAAAATTTAGACAACATTTCATACTAATTTATAGCAAAAACTCTTAGCAAACTAGAAACGTAAGAGAATTTCATTTATCTGATAAAGTGCATCTATGAAAAGCCTACAGCTAACATATCTTAAGACAGCTTAACATCCTGATCTTAAATTAGGAACAAGCAGGATGCTTTCTTTTATTACAGATTGAGTGTTCTTTATCCAAAACGCTTGAGACCAAAAGCATTTTGAATTTTTGATTTTTTTCAGATTTTGGAATATCTGCATGCATAATGACATTTATCTTTGGGATAGAACCCAAATCCAAATATAAAATTCATTTGTTTCATATACACTTTAGACACATGGCCTGGAGGTGATTTTTAAGTATTTTTAAAAATAATTTTGTGCATGAAACAAAGTATGTACAATGAACCATCAGAAAGCAAAGGTGTCACTGCTCAAATAGTTTTGAGGTTTGAAGTATTTCAGATTTCAAATTTTGGGGTTGGGGATGCCCAACTTGTACTTCTATTTAATGTACTTGAGGTCCCAGGTAGTAAAATAAAGCAAGAAACAAATGGCATACGAATATAAAAATGTCTGTGTTTACAAGAAGTGACATGATTGTCTATGTAGAAAGTTGTAAGGATTCTAAAAAGCATACACACACACACACACACACACACAGAGAGAGAGAGAGAGAGAGAGAGAGAGAGAGAGAGAGAGAGAGAGACTGAGAGAGATTCTCAATTGTGCTGGAATCTAAAACTTCTCTTTAAAAAAATTAAATATTAAAAAACAAACAAAAAAACAGGGACAATATTACAAAGAAAGTGCCAAAACTTCAGTGGATAAAAGATCCAGAAGAAATGGAAAGATCTATGACACCCATAGATGAGAAGACGACAGTTCCTCTCGGAGTCAGCCTTGAAGTGCAATGCCAGACTCCTCCTCGAGGCACTCTGACCTAGTCCCTGCCAACCTCCCTGGTCTTGTTCCTCCACGCGGCCCCACATGTGCTGCCATCTTCCCTGCCTCCGGCCCAGCACTCCTACAGCCTCCACTACAGCCTCTCTCCACATAGCAACCAGGGTGGCCCTGCTGAAACAAGCCTGATCAGGACACTCGGCGATTGACACGCAAATCAGTTGGGAAAAGACAGTCTTAATAATCGTGTAGAAATAACCGCTTCAACCACATAAAAAACATAAAATGGAATTCTTCCCTTAAACTATAAAAAACGAATTCCAGATAATTTCAAGATTTGACATTCAAACGTCCTCTAAAACTATAACAAAAAGGGAGGCTATTCTATGACCTTATAGTGGAACAATCTTTTTTTTTTTTTTTGAGTTGGAGTCTCACTCTGCCACCCAGACCAGAGTGTAGTGGCCGCTCCCGGCCACCGCAGCCTCAACCTGCTGGGCTCTGGCGATCCTTCCACCTCAGCCTTCAAAGGAGTTGGAACTACAGGCGCGCTACCACGCTCGGCTAATTTTTGATTAATTGTAGAGATGAGATCTCGCCGAGTTGCCCAGGCGATCCACTTACCTCGGCCTCCCAAAGCGCTGGGATTACAGGCTGAGTCACCGAGCCGGCTGGAACAATCTTCTTAAAGATATACACCTAATAATCATAATAATGGACAGGTGCTGGGTGCAGTGGCTCAAGTCTATAATCCCAGCACTTTGGGATTATAGTCCTCTCGCTGAGGCGAGAGGACTGCCTGAGTCCAGCAGTTCGAGACCAGCCGACAACTTGGTGAGGCCTCGTCTCTACAATAAATTAAAAAACTTAGCCAGGCCTGGTGGTGTGTGCCTGTAGTTCCAGTTACTTAGAAAGCTGAGGCAGAAGGATCACCTGAGCCCAGCAGTTCGAGGCTGCCGTGGCTGTGAGTATGCCACTGCACTTCAGCCTGGGTGACAGAGTGAGACGGACTCGAAAAAAAAAAAATGGACACAAAATATGTTTGTCTTTAAATTAAAAACACATACAAAATTACATCATAAACAGAGCTAAAAGACTAATAACAAACTGGAGATATTTGCAATGTATGTAACAGAGGGAGGACTGGTATCCAGAACAAATTACTCTTTCAACTTACTAAGAAAAAACCCAAACAGCCCAACAGAAAACCAGCCAATGAATAAATAAGTGACTCATCAGCATAAGGAAATCAGAACTGTAAACACACACACACAATGCCGAGACTCATTAGCAATCACAGAAAAGCCTACTAAAATAAAATAATGAGATGGTATTTTTCACTCATCAGATTAGCAAAAACAAGTCAGACAGTAACAAGTGTTGACAAAGATACGAAAAACAGGACATCTGAATAATGCTCGTGGGATTGAAAATTTGTAGAGCTTTTTGGAAGTACACATTTTTGACATAGCACAAGGAGTGATGCAAAAGACTGTTCCCTGAAGCGCTATTTCAATAAGAAAATAGTGACTATACCCAAATGCCCACTAATAGAAGAATAAATAAAATGTGCTATATGTATTCAACAGAATACAGTGGTTGTAATTAACTAGATCTATACATATCAACATGGTGCCCCAAGACCTAAGTAAAAAAATACATTTAGCCAACTGATATTTATGTACACTTTTAAAGCACTCAAACAATACAATTTCCCTATACACACTAGGTGAAAATGTTAAGAAAAGGTGAACATACACGCAGACTCACTGCAGTGGTTGCCTCTGGAAGAAAATAGGACAGCAGGAACTGGTTAAAGAGAACCCTACCTGCATCTTATGTTTTGTTTCTTTAAAAAAAAATTTTTTGAACAGATTACTTCTCTACGGTGGGAATGTAAATATTTGCTCTTTTTGGTTATTTTTCAAGTATTTATTTATAGTATACTTCTTCTGTTGGCAAATACTCGCCCTGTTCCAGTACTGGTAGAAAAATCGCCAGTGCTGGACATACCAAGAACAGTAAAACACTGAGCTATTTAGGAATTACGTGACGCTCAAATTTTATGACATAAATTACATGATGTAAATTTTGACTCTGTGATTTTAGCCTTAACTGAGAACTTCAGTATTAATCCTCCTGCAGGTTGAGACTCACAGCACTCATTGACGTGGTGACTTAGAAGCAAACTACACGTAAAACACTTGTTTCATTTAGACAAGGATTTCTGAAGGAGCAATCTTAGGCTCAAAATGAAGTTAGTCAAAATCCCTTTTCTCCAGTGCCATCTGGTGGAAAGAAGCGGCAACCTCACCTGTACCTCCCACAAAAATAACCACAGCTGTGGTTATCAAAGCACCATTCGTTGCAAGGAAACTCCATCTTTTATTCCGGGGTTACTATGCCGTGGACTATTAACTGTTTAACTTTAGAACCTTCGTCAAACTAGAAATTCTTCAGCTTACAGGGTAGATAAGCGCAAGTGAATATTTTTCATTCTCCTAGTCAAACTTTTTGTATGTGTGTGGCTTTTCTGGTTTCCACTGACTTGTCTTTGCAAGGTATTTAGAAAATGTTGTCCTTGTATCTTCTGCTCAGAGATTCCTTCTTTAATGTTTTTTAATCAAATGATGTTTTCACTTCTTCCCTCCCAAACCATTCTGCAATCATAATGTACATTCATCCACATTTTGAGTTCTCAAGAATGAAAAACAACCGGGCTCGGTGGCTCAGCCTGTAATCCCGCGCCTTGGGAGGCTGAGGTGAGTGGATTGCCTGAGCCCGCGGGTTCGAGACCCGCCTGGGCAGCGAGACCTCATCTCTACAATAAATCAAAAAATCAGCCGGGCGTGGTATTACATGCCTGTAATTCCGGCTACTTGGAAGGCTGAGGCGGAAGGATCGCCGGAGCCCAGCGGGTGGAGGCTGCGGTGGCCGGGAGCGGCTGCTGCACTCCAGTCTGGGTGAAGGAGTGAGAAAACATTCCAACAGTTGATTCACATGTAAAACATTTTAGTGTCATTTTACTTTGCACGAACTTATGATGGTGAGGATTTTTCATTTAAAAGACTTTTAAAATATAACACATAGTCACTATAATTATACAGTGGGGGCCAAGCACAATGGCTCACGCCTATAATCCCAGCACTTCGGGAGGCCGAGGTGAGAGGATTACCTGAGCCCACGGGTTCAAGACCAGCCTGAGCAACTTGGTGAGACCTCATCTCTACAATAAATCAAAAAATTAGCTGGGCGTAGTGGTGTGTGCCTATGGTTCCAGCTACTTGGAAGGTGGAGGTGGAAGGATTGCCTGAGCCCAGCAGATTGAGGCTGCAGTGGCTGTAAGCATGCCACTCACTGCACTCCAACCTGGATGACAGAGTGAGACTCCAAATCAAAATAAACAAACAAAAATATGTAGTGGGAATTACATACAGCTTTTCTCCCAAGCACGGGATGAGCTAGATAGTAAAAGACATACAGTATCTTACTTATCAAGAGTCCATAAAATAGGCTAGATTTTCAGACATTAAAGAAAAATAATATATAAAAGGGAACCAAAAAAACATTATTACAAGGTCATTAGCCACCCAATTTGCAATACTGAGTTCCTCCATCCATTTACAATCCAGAAATGTAACTGAGTAGCATGGTAAAACTGCTCTGGAAAACATCAGCTGTAAGCAGTCAAAATAAATCAGTTCTAATGGCTTTCCATTAAAGTTTCATGTGGCTAGGATTCCACTGGAACTTTATAATCTGCTTTTAACTGTTTCCAAATCAGCATTACAAAGGACAGGAGTACATAAAGTCAAAGGCACTCCCTTCAGAGGCTCAAAATTGTTAGATTTTGATGTAGATTTAAATTTAGTGAGTTTCAGTCACTCCATTTAGATGATCCTGTAGGTTCATACAAACACACTGGATTGTTGGTTTAACTTCTCCTCCTTCCTCAAAGTGTATGATAAAGAGACTCATCCCTGTATTGGGACTGACTGACATGAGTTCTGATTTGCTCAGGGTTGCTGGTAAGGAACACTTAAGGTCAGTCAGAAAATAACCAAACAGGCTTCTCATGTAAGCGCCGTGACTCACAACTAAGACGCTGGCTGCTAACCCTGGAACACCACTGTCTGAATTCAATTCAGAGTCACGGTTTTTTCCTAAAGGAAATATCTCTGCCAATGAAGTTTCCAGAGCATTGCTTGGCGCTCCTTGGGAAAACGGTTCTTTTTGACCTGCTTCTTTCAGGATTAGTTGACAAAGAAATTCAAAAAATTCCTTTCCACGCATTTTCACCTGTGAAGAAAGAAATAAAAGGTGAGATACAGTGACACGAATGATTACATTAATAAATAAACATAAAGCATAACTGACTGGATTTTTTTCTAATTTAACAACATAAGTACTCCATAAGCAAATGAATCTCAATGTGTATTTCTATTCTTTCATTCAGTAGTTCCACAGACATAAGAAAGTGCCCACCATATTTCTGGAACTATGGAATCACACAGGGACAAAGATGAGTAAGATGCATTCCTAATTCCTGGCTCTGAAGCACTCACAGTCTAGTTAGAGAAGTCTACAAGTAAACAGAACCCCATAAAACAGTCTGACCAGGAAGCTTAACTGGCAATTCAGTACAGCTGGAACACCAGAAGCAAACCCTTTCCTTATTCAAGGAATAAAAGCCTTTTCAAGAAAATTATAAAGAATGGGGAGGAAATCGCCAATAATGCAATTAAAAGAAGAACATGTCAAAGGAATGCAAGCCAGGGATGATGTCCCCAACGACACTGGAGAGGCACCAGGGTTTGAAGATTCCACGTTTTGAATTATTTCACCTCTCAGGTGACCTGCCTATCCCTCCCTTGAGACCCACCACCCTGCTAACGCCCGCTGCTCCAAATTCAAAGGTCTTTCTTAGAAGGACCGCCTAATAACACATTTCCTTAAGTCCATTATCAGTAATGATGGCCAACTTCATAGTAAATGAGAAAGGTGGGATAACTTAAAATGGGCTGCCGGGCACGGTAGCTCATACCTGTAATCCCAGCACTTTGCGAGTCTGAGGTGACAGGACTGCCTTAGCCCAGCAGGTGGAGGCTGCAGTGGCCGTGAAGGTGACACTGCATTCCAGCCTGGGCGGCAGAGTGAGACTCCAATTGAAAAAAAAAACAATTAGCCGGACATGGTAGCATGTGCCTGTGGCTCCAGCTACTTGGAAGGCTGAGGTGGAAGGATCACCTGAGTCCGGCAGGTTGAGGTAGCGGTGGCCGTGAGCATGCCATTGCACTCCAGCCTGGGCAACAAAGTAAGACTCTGACTCAAAAAAAAAAAAGGGAAAAGGAAAAGAGAAATTGTAAGTGCAAGAGTTGTTTTATAAACCAAGCAGACAACTTTCAAACTGCCGAGCTAAAATTCAGAAACATCGAGTTTACAAAACGAGTCCGACCTTAACCATTCTGACACTGGCGGGAATACATACCTGTTCGAGTGTCTCTCCTCCAGGAGGGGTAAAGGCTGGGCATTCCTCCCCAGCGGCCTTGGCCATGGCCCTCAGCTCACTCAGCGCTTTGCCTTCAGCAACCCCGTATTTCTGCAACGATCCAGTAGATAAAAGGGCCTCAAATAAGTGTGCAATAAAACAATTAAGTACATGCTTTGGCAAATTTGGAACAATCATCCCAGGATTAAGCTTGGGTTTCCCTCACTTATTCTATCTCCCCCAATCAAGGGAATATATTTATAGGGCCATGAACCCTAGAAAATACAGTTAAAATCTTGAGTTGTACAGTATGTCTGAACGGGCTGTATGGTATAAAACATACTCAAACTATCTTAAGTAGATAATGGGGCTTTATTGGACAAATACAGGCATTTGTACAGATTCCAGGGCTAGAGGGTAACATGCAAAGCTCACACCTGTAATCCCAGCACTGGAGGTGGAGGTGAGAAGTTTGCTTGAGCCCACGGGTTCAAGACCAGCCTAGGCAACTTGGTGAGGCCTCATCTCTACAATGAATTTTTTAAAAATAGCCAGGCATGGTGGCATGCACCTGTAGGTCCAGCTACTTAGAAGGTTGAGGTGGAAGGACCACCTGAGCCCAGCAGGTCGAGGCTGTGGTGGCTGGGAGCGTGCTACCGCACTCTAGCCAGGGTGACAGAGTGAGACTCCGACTCAAAAATAAAAAGAAGAAAAAAAAAATGTGCACACTTAATGATATCCATTTCTAGAAATGTATTGGATACGTCTACAAAGAACCAACTAGGAAGTTTAGGGTGCTTATTTTAACATTATTGACATCAGTCACAACCTAGATGTCCATCAGCAGTTGGGTGACATAAATTACGCAATATCCACATTTTCCCCTTTTACTTTTAAGCTCTGCTGTACTGTGTTAAGTTCTTAAGAACATACTTTCTTCTATACTTTTTTTTTTTTTTTTGAGTTGGCGTCTCACTCTGTCGCCCAGACTGGAGTGCAGTGACCGCTCCCGGCCACCGCAGCCTTGACCTGCTGGGCTCCGGCGATCCTTCCTTTTTTGGGTAGCATTCAGCTGTCTATTGAACATATTGTAAAAGGTTTAGTCAAACAGCCCAAAGCTCATGTCATCATCAGACTTCTCAGATTCTTCCTTCTTTGCTTCTGCTTTCTTCTCAGCTGGGGCAGCAGCGGCAGTAAGGGCAGGAGCCCTGGCTGGGACGGCCCCAGCTGCAGTCGCAGGCTGCCAGCCCCCACAGAGCAGATGAGACAGGGGCCGGGGTCTCTGCCAACAAGCCAGGCCAGAAAGGCTTCACGGTCACACCGGTGGCTTTAGGGAGGGTGTTGATCTTCTCCTCCAAGACGGTCACCTCGGTGTCGTGCTGGGTGAGGGCTGAATACAGAGATGCAGGCAAACTTGGACTTGGAGGCCTTGGCATGGTGAGTGTGGGGCTGGAGCTGCCCAGCTGGGTGCCAGTTGCCGGATGAAGTGAGGGCCTCACCCCCACATGGCCTTAGCTTCCTCGAAAGGACCGAGTACCTTGGCAGCAGCTGGGGAAAGGGCTTCTTCTATACTTTAAGATGCTAATCTCATTGAACTTTGGCAACTAAATAAGATGGCATATATGAGAGGACGTAACAGCGACTGTCACCTGGTAGATTCTTAAGATACACTTGCTTGCCAGGTGCAGTGGCTCACGCCTATAATCCCAGCACTTTGGAGGCCGAGATGAGAGGATCACCTGAGCCCACGGGTTCAGGACCAGTCCAGGCAGATTGGTGAGACCTCATCTCTACAGTAAATCAAAAAATTAGTTGGGAGCGGTGACACATGCCTGTAGTTCCAGCTACTTGGAAGGCTGAGGCAGAAGGATCACCTGAGCCCAGCAGATCGAGGCTACGGTGGCTTGAGCTGCGTGCCACCACACTCCAGCCTGGGTGACAGAGTGAGACACCAACTCAAAAAACAAAAAACAAAAAAACTTGCTGATTCAAACCCCTAGCAGGAATGCATTTAGTTTAATTTTTAGCCATGTGACAAATGGTGGTGGCTTACTGATAATTGATGGTAAAGAACAATATGTAAATAAGTTACTTACCCTTTCTCGAAGCCTTGAATCATATGTTACTGTCACATCTTTGCACAATTTGCTTTTCTCCAAAATTCCCTGCATGGTCTGAAAAACAAAAGACAACTGTTTCTTTCCTTATAAAAATAATCACCATTCTGGCTGAAACATCGAAATAATACGTGTCATCTTAGTGAATGAAAAAGAATTACAAATAATCATCTTTTGCAAAAGTTGCATCTCTTCCGTCCTGCTCAGCCTTTTGTTTCTTCACGCCTGATTTTGGTATTTTCTGGTCATCTATCTTTTAGTTCAGAGGTCAGCAAAGTCCCGATCATCTGCTTTTGTAAGTAAAGTATTTTCTCTTCTGGATATCAGCCTTGGCAATGAATAGTGGCCAAGGCCTCAAAAGCAAATGAAGCAAAAATAAAAACTGACAGGTGGAATCTTATCAAGCTAAAAAGCTTCTGCATAGCAAGAGAAACCATCAAGAAAAAGATAACCCACAGCATGGAAGAAAATATTTACAAACTATGCATCTGACAAAGGCCTAATATCCAGGATCTACAAGGAACTCAAATGAATTGATGGGAAAAAAACAAAAGCAAAAACAAAGCACATAACCCCATTAAGTGGGCAAACGACATGAACAGACACTTCTTAAAGGAAGACATACAAGCAACCAGCAAACATATGAAAAGATGTTCAGCATCAGTTATCATCAGAAAAATGCAAATGAAAACGACAATGAAACACCATCTCACACTGACAAGGATGGCTATTATTAAAAAGTCAAAAAAACAACAGATGCTGGTGAGGCTGCAGAGAAAAGGGAATGTTCCTACACTGTTGGTAGGAACGTGAGCTAGTTCAAACCCTATGGAAGGCAGCTTGGAGGCTTCTCAACAAGCTAAAAGTAGGGATACGACTGTACCTAGCAATCTCACTTATGGGAATATATCCAAAGGAGCATAAGTCATTCTACCAAAAAGACACCTGCACTTGGATGTTTATTGCAGCACTATTCACAGTCGCCAAAACATGGCATCAACCTAGGTACCCATCAGTGGTGGACTAGATAAAAAAATGTGGTCCATATACACTATGGAATACCACACGGCCATA
This sequence comes from Carlito syrichta, assembly GCF_000164805.1. Taxonomy (NCBI): domain Eukaryota; kingdom Metazoa; phylum Chordata; class Mammalia; order Primates; family Tarsiidae; genus Carlito; species Carlito syrichta. The sequence goes on along the minus strand of NW_007070626.1, from coordinate 74,193 downwards.
AAAAAAAAGAACAAAATTATAGTGTTTGCAGTAACAAGGGTACAGCTAGAGATCACCATGCTAAATAAAATATCACAGAAATGAAAAACTAAATATTGCATGTTCTCACTCATAAGTGGGTATTAAACACTGAGCACGTAACGGGTACAAGGATGGGAACAACATACTGGGCATTGCTGATGGAGAAAGGGAGGGGGCATAAGGGATATAAAACCACCCATTGGGTACCACGCTCACCACTGGGGCGGGGCTGGGGCGGGCTCATCAGAAGGCCAAGCCTCGCTGTCACACAACATACTCACATGTACTCCCAATTCTAAAATAAATAAATAAGTCAGAAAAGCAAAGTCAAAAGATAAAAAGCAAAAGTATCTTCTGAGAACCCAATCACATCATTCAAATGAGTATTGACTGTGGCTGCTTTTGTGCTATAACAACAGACTTGAACAGCTGTTACAGAGACCACACAGACCACAAAACCTAAAATATTTATTGCCTGGCTCTACAGAAAAAGTTTACTAACTCCTATTTAGTTCCTTAATTCTCCATTAGAATGTGTCTAATGCTGTTAAACCCATTCACTGCATCTTAATTTCAATTATATTTTCAGTTCTAGAATTGTCACTTGATTCTTGTTCATAGTTGATGGTTTACAGTTCTCCACTGAAATTCTTGATGTCATCTTTCACCTAAGCATAAAATAGTTATTTTCACCTTAATTTTTAAAAGTTTTTCACTGGTCATCCATTTGGAAATGTTTCAGTCATCCTTTCTTCAAAATGTATTTTTTAATCTCCATACTCACCCCCACTTTCACTTCCCCATTTTATTGCTTGATAATGTTCCATGTTACTGAGTTCCTGTTCATTTTCCCATTTTAGTCTTTTTTCTTGCCACAGTTAATTTTAGAATGTTCTGTTTCTGTGTCTTCCTGTTCACTAACCTTGTCTTCTACAGTGTCTAATCAGTTGTTAATGCTATCTTGTGAAATTTTCATTTCAAAATATTGTATTTTTCATCTTTAGATCAATTTAGTTCTTGTTTTTTTGAGTGGGAGTCTCACTCTGTCGCCTAGACTGGAGTGCAGTGGCATGCTCCCAGCCACCACAGCTTTGATCTGCTGGGCTCCGGCGATCCTTCAGCCTCAGTCTTCCAAGTAACCAGAACTAAAGGCATGTGCTACCACGCCTGGCTAATTTTTTTGATTTATTGTAGAGGCGAGGTCTTCCCAAGTTGCCCGGGTGGGTCTCGAACCCGCAGCCTCAGGCAATCCACTCACCTTGGCCTCCCAAAGTGCTTGGATTACAGGTTGAACCACTGAGCCCAATTTAGTTCTTTTTAAAAACTTTATTTTATATCTTCCATTTCTCTCCTCAATTTCCTCTAAGGTTAGTTGAGCCTCACTATTACAGTTGGTCAAACAAAATCTCCTTCCATTAAGTTTTTAAAAGTTGATTTGGTTCTTTTTTTTTTTTTTTGAGTTGG
>NW_007070626.1:58212-72668 GCF_000164805.1 Carlito syrichta | reverse complement strand
CTGCAGCCTCGACCTGCTGGGCTCCGGCGATCCTTCCGCCTCAGTCTTCCAAGTAGCTGGAACTACAGGTGTGCGCTACCACACCTGGCTAATTTTTGATTTATTGTAGAGATGAGGTCTCACCTAGTTGCCCAGGTGGGTCTTGAACTCGCGGGCTCAGGCAATCCTCCTGCTTCGGCCTCCCAAAGTGCTGGGATTACAGGCTGAGTCACTGAGCCCGGCTGGTTCTTTTTTAAATCTCTGAGGTCATTTTTATAGTAATTTGTTCCTTAAAGACATAATTAGCATGTCTTTTATTTCTTTATAGTAACAGTAATTTTTTGTTTTGTTTTGTTGCATCAGGGTCTTATTCTGTTGCCTAGGCTGGAATGTAGTGGCATGATCATGACCTCCTGGGCTCAGGTGAGGTCCTAAGCCTCTTGAATAGCTGGGACTACAGGCATGTGCTACTACACCCAGTTAATTTCTTGATTTTTTGCAGAGACAAGATGTCGCTATGTTGCCCAGGCTGGTCTTGAACTAGTGGACTCAAGCAATCCTCCTGCTTCGGCCTCCCAAAGTGTTGCGGCTACAGGCATGAGCTACTGTGCCCAGCCATGTAGTGGTTTTTTACTCTACCTGGTAATACTAACATCTGATGTCACTGTGGGTTAATGTTTCCTGTCTACTGTTTCTGCTGACTTGCTCTCATGATACTTTTTTTTTTTAAGTCAGAGTCTCTGTCACCCAGGCTGGAGTGCAGTGGCATGCTCATGGCCTCCCCACAACCTGCTGGGCTCCGGTGATCCTTTTGCTTCAGCCTTCCAAGTAGCTGGAACCACAGGCATGTGTCACCATGCCTGGCTAATATTTTGGTTTATTGTACAGACAAGGTCTCGCCACGTTGTTCAGATTGGTCTCGAACCCCTGGGCTCAGGCAATCCTCTTGCCTCCACCTCCCAAAGTGCCGGGACACCAGGCTTAGGCACCGCGCCCAGCTTCATGATACCTTGTTTGAATCCTTGTTAGATATCTTTTCCCAAGTTACTCCAATTTAAAAATTACTTTTTAAAATGTACATAATAAAAGGAAAAGAATAAGCTCTGTGGGGGATGATGTCTCTGTGTGATATGATTTCCCACAGACTCTGGCAGTAGATTTCTCAAGATTAAACAATTGTTGGGACCTCTGACCTGGACGCTCAACTTACCTGCGCTGTCCTCGTGAGGTCACTACAGAACGCATGAGTGAACTTCACATTGGTCAGAAACAGACCGGCAGCAGCTGCTTGTTTCAATCCAGTTTCTGAAAGAGGCTCATCTACTCCCTGTCCTGTGGCATATTAAAAGGAGGAAAAATAAGATTCAGTCACATGGAGGAGATAACGTAAGCTGTGTCTACCTATATTTCAGTGAGAGATTTCCTTAAGTGCTTCTCCATATAACTTTTTGTAGCACTAAGAGCAAGCAGAAGTAACCTACAGGTCAGGCATGGTGGCTCATGCCTGTAATCCCAGTATTTTGAGAGACCAAGGTGGGAGAACTGCTTGAGCCCAGGAGTTCAAAGTGAGCCTGGGCAACATGGCAAGACCTTGTCTCCTAAAAAAAAAAAAAAAAAAAAAAATCAAAAAATTAGCTGGGCATGGTGGCGTGTGCCTGTAGTCTCAGCTACTAAGGAGACTGAGGTAGAAGGATCCCCTGAGCTTAGAAAGGCGAGGTTGCATTGAGCCATAAGTGTGCCACCACACTCTAGTCTGGGCAACAGAGTGAGATTGACTCAAAAAAAAAAAAAAGTAAGCTATAAGCCTGTACAGGCTCAAGTATTCAAATGTTTCCCAAAATAAAGTTTACCTAATGGGAATTAAGTAATGATTAGAATACAAATGTCTTAGCTTTTCCCTCTTTTGTGTTTGCTCATCTCGTTATTGTGCATTTTTTTTTTTTGGAGTTGGAGTCTTACTCCGTTGCCCCGACTAGAATGTAGTGGTACACTCCCAGCCACCGCAACCTCGCCCTGTTGGGCTCTGGAGAGCCTTCTGCCTCAGCCTTCCAAGTAGCTGGAACTACAGGCGCCTGCTACCATGCCTGGTTAATTTTTTTTTTAATTTATTGTAGGGATGAGGTCTCCCCAAGTTGCCCGGGGGGGTCTCGAACCCGCAGGCTTAGGTAATCTACTCACCTCGGCCTCCCAAAGTGCTGGGATGACAGGCTGAGTCACCGAGCCCAAAATATTGTGCATTTTATAAATTCTGGCTCTGACCTTACAGATGCTATGTCAGGGTGGTCGTATCGTCACCTAAAAGTTTTTCCCTCTTTGTCCCCATATGGATCAAATGTTCAGTATTATAATGGCATTACTTTTCTTCCTTCCTCCCTCCTGCCTTCCCTTTCTTTTCATTTTTCATATAACAAATGCATTCGAACTTCTATTTCCAGAAGAGCTGATGAGACATTCTGAAGGGGCCTCATGCTACAAAAGAGCTGTGTGTGTGTGTGTGTGTGTGTGTGCACCCAAGTGTGAGCACACACATTTATACAGTGCATTGCTGGGATCACATGACATAAGGAAAATCTCCAAGGAACAAAGCAAAGCAACCAAAAAACCCTGAGCTGAAATGTGGTTGCTGACATGAAAAAAACGGAGTTGCTGTGATATCAGCAGAAGCCGGAGGGTTTGAGGAGGCGCCTCCTGCAGGGAACGGCAAGGTGGAAGAACGGACTCAAGGTTCTTGGAAGCAAGGGCTCCTGCAGGGGGCCAGGGAGGTCTCCGGCCGGTGATGGCATCAAACGCAAATCTTCAGAGCAAATCATTCTCAATAAAGGCCAAAAAGTGTTCCACTAATTTAGAGCAGCACACAAGATATATTCTACCATAAATGAAGAACAGTAAAAACAACAAATAACTGGTATAGAACCATTAAGACTTCAGGCATTGAAATCAGCAAATACATACTATAAAAAAAACTAAGATTAAAACATAAAGAATGAGGTTGGGCATGGTGGCTCACTCCTGTAATCCTAGCACTTGGGAGGCGGAAGCAAGAGGACTGCCTGAGGCCAGGGGTTCGATACCAGCCTGGGCAACTTGGTGAGACCTCGTCTCTACGAGAAATCACAAAATTAGCTGGGTGTGGTGGCATGTGCCTGTGATTCCAGCTACTTGGAAGGCTGAGGCAGAAGGATCACCTAAACTCAGCAGGCCGAGGCTATGGTGGTCATGAGTGTGTCACTATACTCCAGCCTGGACAGAGTGATACTACTACTCAAAAAATAAAAGAAAGAATCACGAAAATAAGCAATCAAAATTAAAAATAAATAATTTTTTTAAAAGCATCAAAATCAATCAGCTTTCTAAAAAACCCAAATAGGTTTTTTAATAACAAAAGATATTACTTCCAGGGGCTGGGGGGGGAAGAATTCCCCCAATGAATAAAGAGAGTTTAAGTTAAGGGAGGTTTAATAAAGACAGGGTTGAAGATATTACCCAGAATGCAGCATAGATACAAGGCAATAGAACACATCTCAGATACTTAAAGATGCAAATGAAAGAATGAGAAATAACATGCATTGCTTTGGTTGCTATAACAACAGATACTTATTTGTTGGTTTTGGAAGCTGGAAGTTCAAGGTCAGGGCATCAGCATGGCTGGGGTCTGGTGGGGTCCCTCTTGCAGGTTAAAGAATGCTGACTCCTTGTATGCTCACATGCCAACAAGAGAGGGCTACACCCCCATGACCTAATGACCTCCCAAAGACTCCACCTCCTAATACCACCATATTGGGTGGTTAGGTTTTCAATACATAAATTTTGGAAAGACACAAACATTCAGTCTACATCTCGCATCTAACTAGAACTGTAGAAGGAGAAGAGAAAAGATGAAGGGAAATTAGAACAGTTAATGGCTGAGAATATTCCAGAAATGAGGTAAGACATAAATCTAAGACAAAAAAAGTACAATGCATATCAAGAAGGATAATTTTTTAAAATCCCTCCTAGATATATTAAGGGAAATAAGAATACTAAAATCAAAGAGAAAATTTTAAAGGCAGTTAAAGAGGAAAACAGGCCGGGTTTGGTGGCTCAGCCTGTAATCCCGCGACTTTGGGAGGCTGAGGTGAGTGGATTGCCTGAGCCCGCGGGTTCGAGACCCGCCTGGGCAGCGAGACCTCATCTCTACAATAAATCAAAAAAATCAGCCGGGCGTGGTAGCGCATGCCTGTAATTCTGGCTACTCGGAAGGCTGAGGCGGAAGGATCGCCGGAGCCCAGCAGGCCGAGGCTGCGGTGACTGTGAGCATGCCACTGCCCTCCAGCCTGGGCGACAGAGTGAAACTACGATTCAAAAAAAGAAGCAGCAGCAGGAAAATTGACAAATGTATGTAAATCTAAACAAACATTTTCTAAGTAGTAAATGAAGACAATAATGCCTATGCCAAGTGGTTAAAAAAAGGACAGGACTAGGATAGTAGACAATAACAAATAAATACTTTGTGAGGAGAGGAGATGTCAATACCCATTCATTAGGTCTTGTTAGTGTGAACACTTATGCTCCCAAAATATGCATGTTAAAATCCTAAATCCCATTGTGATGGTATATTAGGTGGTGGGGACTTTAGAAAAAGCTTAGGTCATAGGAGAGAGCCTTACGAGTGGGATTAGTGTTTCTACAACTGCTCTTGTTCTCTGCTCTCTACCACACCAAGATACAACCAGAACGTGTCATCTGCATGGCCGGGTGCAGTAGCTCACGCCTGTAATGCTGGCGCGTTGAAAGACTGAGACAGGAGGATGGCTTGAGCCCAAGAGTTTGAGACCAGCCTAGGCTATATATTGAGACCTTGTCTCTACCAAAAATAAAAAAAATTAGCTGGGTATGCTAATGTGTGTGTAGTTCCAGCTACTGAGAGGGTTGAAGAGGGAGGATCACTTGAGCCCAGGAGTCAAGGCTGCAGTGAGCCATGGTGGTGCCACTGCACTCCAGCCTAGGCAATAGAGTGAGACCTCAACTCAAAAAACAAAGGTGCTATCTGCAAACCATGAAGCAGGCACTCACCAGACATCAGATCTGCTGGCACCTGATGTTAAACTTCCCAAACTCTAGAACTGTGAGAAATAAATGTGCGTAGTTTAAGCCACCCAAGCTATGGTAATTTGTTCTGGTAGCCCAAACTAAGACAGGTATGAATGATAAAAATTGAAAGGGAGTCATTAAAAGAGTAGAAATGCTGGGCACGGTGGCTCAACCCTATAAATGCAGCACTTTGGGAAGCAGAGGCCAGAGGATTGCCTGAGCCCACGGGTTTGAGACCAGCCCGGGCAACATGGCAAGATCTTGTCTCTCCAATAAATCAAAAAAATTAGCCGTCTGTGATGGCACATGCCTGTGGTTCCAGCTACACGGAAGGGTGAGGCAGAAGGATCACCTGGGCCAACCAGGTGGAGTGTGCGGAGGTTGTGAGCAGCGAGCCAGTGCACTCCAGCCTGGGTGACAGAGTGAGACTCCAACTCAAAAAAAAAAAAAAAAGAATAGAAATGGCGTATCACTTCAAAGCCAGTAGAAAGGAAAGAGTGAATAAGAAAACAAACACATAAGAAGTAAAAGCAAGTAAGAGGAACAAAGAAGACTAGAAAAAGAGGGAAAAACACAAAGAAAAAAATCCAAACACATCAATAACCAGAATAAAGATAAACAGGCCAGGTTCAGTGACTCATGCCTGTAATCCCAGCACTTTGGGAGGTGGAGGTGAGAGGATTGCCTGAGCCCAGGGGTTTGAGACCAGCCTCGGCAACTTGGTGTAGAGACCTCGTCTCTACAATAAAATTTAAAAATTAGGCAGGTGTGGTGGCCACCTGTGGCTCCAGCTCCTTGAAAGGCTGAGGCGGAAAGATCGCCTGAGCCCAGCAGGTCCAGGCTGCGGTGACTGTGAATGTGCCACTGCACTCCAGCCTGGGTGACAGAGTGAGACTATGACTTGGAAAAAAAAGGAACACAAAAACATGTGCCAACATAAAAATTTTATACACTTTCCACTCTTAGTTTCTTACGAAGTGAGACAAATGAACATTCAAAGGTAGGAGGTGAGGGGCTTCAGTCCAAAGGGCAACCTGTGAGGCGACGTGTCGTCAGGAACTAGGGCGCATTTCAGCGCCAGACCAGTCGGTCTCAGAAAGGGGGGTCAGGCACGCCGGGTGTAAACATCAGTTTCTGCAACCCCCAGAAGTCTCTAACCAACAAAATAAAATGAAATGCTCTTAAAGTCACAGCATAGAAATAATGTGTCTAGTCGAAAGTTCACCCAAGATATTCTTTAAAAGCCAGACTAGCTGGCTCATAGGCCAAGTAAAAGACGAGTCCTACACAAACGACCAAAAAAAACATGAGTTCAAATTACAGAACAAGGAAGAAAGAATCTCTTCAGAGCGATTAACAATCACATGAGAAAACAGGAGTTTTCTTCTTAAACTTCCTCTTTATTACTACTCAAAATTAAAATGATTATCTTAGCAGAAAAATACCACTCGCATCAGTCAGTAAACTTCATGTTTCCAAATGTGAAGTCATTTTAAATCCAGTTATATTTTAAGACACCAAGACCCGATATAATTCTTTCATCAGCTGACTGGGCCACTGAAGTTATACATAAAGAATCACTTGGAGAAGGGTTCCTTACAGCCAGATCACTGGAGAGATTTACTCTTCTTGGTTACCAACTGCTCTGATCATAGCTCTGTGGTTATGATGCTTTAATTCTGTAATCCCAATTCACAATAGAGCACTGCCTCCGTCTACCCTGCCCACCAAATCTGATTAACTCCCATATCACATTGACACTAGGGAGAGAGCTAAAATAACCATCGGATTATACCAACCTTGAAGTATTTTCTCCTTGTTAAATCTTGTTTCTCCACTAAAATAGAAAGGGGGAAAAAACTTTATTACCAGATTATATTATTTTTGAAAGGAGAAAAACAAATCAGTAATGAAGGGTAATCATATTTATAAAGTTATCACGTGACTCTTTTAACATACTTCATAATCTAACCTGTAAAAATATAATTTACTCTAAACTTATTTCCAAGTGTCTGCTCTAATGATGAGCTGAGAATTTCAAACTGCCCCAAATGAAAATGTATATGAGTACTTCAGGAATCCATCTTAAGTGAATTGCAGGTGGAAAATCCTAGTAAAAAATACAAATGCATATAGTATTTTAGTTAAATAATCTTGTTAAAATAAATACATTGATTAAAACTCCTTTCATAGGCAGCAGGACCAAAACATGCAAGTTGGTCCATTCGAGGCTGAACTGAAAGGGACCCTGACCAGCATGGGAAGGAAGGGAAAACACCTCCAGAAGACCCTGCCTTCTCCTGCCTACTAGAGCTTGAACACTTGTCTTTCCTAGTACTGACAACTATTTTGCAGACCAACTGCACTTTGAACTGAGGTTTGGGTACCACACTTTTTTTTTTTTTTTTTGAGTCAAGTGTCTCACTCTGTCCCACTGCTGGAATACAGTGGCACATTCGTGGCCACCATAGCGTCCACCTGCAGGACTCAGGCAATCCTTCTGCCTCAGCCTTCCAAGTAGCTGGAACTACAGGTGTGCGCCACCATGCCCAGCTAATTTTTTGATTTATTGTAGAAATGCGGTCTCGCCAAGTTGCCTGGGCTGGTCTCAAACCCGTGAGCTCGGGCAATCCTCTCACCTCAGCCTCCCAAAGTAGTAGGATTATAGGCGTGAACCACCGTGTCCACCATCTCTCTCTTTTAAAAGGGCACATTTAGACTGTATTCCATTAGGTAGATAATACCGCTGTTTATTTACTAATGTAACCATTAACAAATGTTTCTTTCGGCCACACTTAAAAAGATGAGTTTCCTGCTAATGGGCATTTGAGTTATTTATAATCAGTTGCTATTAGAAATAATGCTGTAGCAAATAATCTAAATATAAGTGAATGAAAGTATTTTCAGTAATGGGATTATTGGATACAAGGGTAAACAGATTTGTCATTTTGATAGATATTTCCAAATGACCCTCCATTAGCAAAGTACACTCACCAAAGTTCTTTTATTTTCCAAGATTTTTCTCCAGACATTGGGCACATTAAGGTCTCACAATCTCTGGCTATGTCTTTCGGGAACAGGATAGACACACAACTAAAAAGTCAATTCGCACACGGATGATAACTTATGCTGGGAGTGCCAGGGTACGATGGGAGCACAGAGTTGGGGTGCTTAAATGGGTAGATAGATGGGGAATGGTGCTGGGGAGGGGGGGTTACCTAAAAGAGCCAGATTTGTACTGGGTCTTAAAGAAACAGAACATATTAGCCAAGCCCAGCAATTCGTGTTTTAATAAACACACCAGGTGGTTCTGACACATACTCAGGTTTCAGAATCATTACTGTAGACACAGTCTGGCAAATAACTGTTTTTATCAACAAGGGCAAGGGTCCAGACAGAGACTTGAGTTTGTGATTCAGACTTCAAGGTCTGATGGAGTTCCTTTCTGGATATGAGTAAATCTACCCTATGTGACATTTTTACTATTATTTTCAACTAGCGCTTCACTTAAAATCAAAGGAGTGATCATTCTCCATCATAATCAAGGAATTGCAATTAAAGTCAAAGTGAGATGAATTGTTCAGGTACCAAACTGGCACAAATTAAAACTTGCACCTTACTAAGTCTTGGTGAGGATGGCATACCACACTGTAGGGTGGTGTAAATTAGCAGTGGGTGTCAATGGGCATAACCACGTTGGCATCACCTAACAAAGCTGAATATTTGCATACCCTGTGGCCCAGCAGTTCTACTGCTAGGTATCTACTTCTAGGCATGGATCAGCAAGCATTTAATTAAAGCTCGAAAAAACTGCAACTGAATTCCACCCTTCATGCATTTGCCCACTGCTTTCGTTGTAGGTCCACCCTGTCATCAGGCTTGCTCATTTACCTGCCTCCTGGCACCCTGGTCGGCCTCAGTTGCCCCAGTTGTTTGGTTACAAAGTTTTTGGTGCTTTTGCCTTGCTGGTGGCTTCAGGTTGTTTTTTTTTTTTAATTTTAGAAAGGAGGAAAATAATAAACATCTGAATCTGTTCAAAGCAACACTGGAAGGGTACACATGAATTGAATAAACATGGTCACCTATGAGCTGGGGGGACGAACGGGGAGACGAAGGACAATTGTTCTGATTTCTAAACTTGTGGATGTGTTGGCTTAAAAAACAAATGTAAGTTAAATAAATAAAATTACACACAACTATTTAAGCCTTGGTAAAAACCAATGCCACTGATTTGCCATGGTTAACACTGTAGTTCATGTTACCAAAAGATTTCCCCGCGCCTTTGGGAGGTTGAGGTGAGTGGATTGCCTGAGCCCGCGGGTTCAAGACCCGCCTGGGCAGCGAGACCTCATCTCTACAATAAATCAAAAAATCAGCCGGGCGTGGTAGCGCATGCCTGTAATTCCGGCTACTTGGAAGGCTGAGGCGGAAGGATCGCTGGAGCCCAGCAGGTCAAGGCTGCGGTGGCGGGAGCGGTCACGGCCCTCCAGTCCGGGCGACAGAGGGAGACTCCAACTCAAAAAAAAAAAAAGATTTCCTTCACCTCGAATTTCATTCACAAGCTTACAACATGGACGTGAAAGAGGACATTAACCTCTGCCAGTCAGAGGGAAAAAGCAGCCGCATCCAGAACAATGATCGAAAACCACCATTTCTAATCTAGGAAAGTTACCATGCATTGAATTCACTTCCTGTCTCAAGCTCCTTATCTTGATGAGACCAAGGATTAAACAACAGCAACAAAAATCCTGCTGTTTAAATACAAGGAACCCTAACCCTTAGACAGTAACTTTGCAGTTATTAAATTAATTTGGTCTGACGCCACCTCACGCAGAGCTGCAACCTAACTTGAGACGTAAATGGCAATCTGATTTGAATACATTCTTGTAAACGGTAACCAGGTCTCAGCCAATCACAAGCTGCAAATTGTTCAGACAAGTCCAAATAAAGCAAACACAGAGTTGGAACCAATCAGGCTGTTTTTGTATGTCACTTCCATTTTCTCTCTAAAAATACTGTCTATCCACACTGCTGGGTGGAGCTCTCTGAACCTGTACTGCCCAATTCAGGTATCATTTCTTTGCTCAAATAAAGTTTTACTCAATTTCCAGCAAAAGCCAAAGAGGTACCCTCATTTTATACATTTAGAGTCAAGGGTGAGGAAAAATTTAATAATTTTGCCACCTAAGAAGATCATGCAAGAGCTGCCAAAAGAGCAGGTCTTTACAAATCACACAAATCCAGCCAAGGATTACTTTTTGTGTACTTGCTGAAAAGATTAGCTCAGGGTTTTAATTTAATCCCAATAGCTGATCTGATGAAAGACCCAGATTAAAATAAAAGATTATACTGTCAAAATGTCATTTTACAGAAAATGGAATCCCAGTAATTTGATAGTTTTGTAAAGGCACCAACCCTCAATCAAAGAATTCTCAGCAAAAAGGGAACAGCTGAGAGATAATGAAGGATTCATTTAGCTAGAAATCAGTAGAGATTGCCAGATGCAATGATAGTATTATTAATAGTCGCTGGGATTCACTTGTAGTTCTACTGGGCATTTTTGCCTTCAAATCACTTTATAAATATTTCAGAGTAGAAATCCAAAAATAGAACTTTTTTCCAAAAACTTTCATAAATATTTAGTTTTACAGCTATCAGCTTTATCGAGGTTTATATAAGTAATTGAGCAAGGGTTTAAAGTTAGTTTGTTTGGGGAATGGGAAAGTAAAGTAGATGACTAAAATAGCATTACTGTTCATCCATTTCCCTTGACCGAGTTTGACTTGTGATAGCGGCAGTGAAGGTAGAGGGAACCGAAAGGTCAGAGGACTATATTTTGAAGGAGTCAGAAATAACAACCCTCATTTTCAAAATCTGCAGTGAGATCCATTTCCAAAACAGAAAGCCCGACTCTGCAAGAATCCAAATGCTTATGCCAAGACTTTAGGTCTTATGACCAGCCATTTTTAGGCCCTGCAAATATACATCATTCATTTTGTAGGTTATCACGTTGTTCTTTGCTTAGCTATTTTATTTTGTGAGTCCAGATTTATATTTTGCAGTATTTTCTTAGAACTATTTAGAAAGCTTAATTCCTTAATACCGTTTAAATAATTCAAATTCAAGAGACAATACTCAGCTTGCCACAAAAGGAAGACAAATCACGGGAAACTATTATACATTTGGGGCAAGTTTTCAGAATAGATATTTAGTGTACATGAAAATGTAAAGCCTCAATATTTAATCAAGAATACAGCTCAACCTGAATTCCTTTACACCAATTAATTTGTTTACAAATACAGATTTCAAGGGCTAGTAACATGGAGAACTTCACTAGGTGGTTTGAGAAAAAACTTGTAAAGATGCTCAACTCATGATATATTTTTTCTAAATATAGATTTAAATATAGATTAGGCCTAATTGCAGAGCCTCTCCCAGTTGATCAATCCTATACCCAGAAAACAAGTATCACACTAGCATAACAAAAGTATCTTTATACTGTCATGAAGCATTGAATTTTTATCTTATAAAAGTATTAAATTACAGATTAATATTATTTTGCTTGCTTTATTTATTTATTTTTGAGTCAGAACCTCACTCTGTCACCAAGGCTGGAGTGCAGTAGCATGCTCACAGCCACCCCAGCATTGACCTGCTGGGCTCGATCCTTCTACCTCTGCATTCCAAGTAGCCGGAACTATAGGCACCCGCTACCACACCTGGCTAATTTTTTGATATATCGTAGAAACGAGGTCTCACCAAGTTGCCCAGACTGCTCTAGAACCTCAGGGCTCGGGCAATCCTCTCGCCTCGGCCTCCCAAAGTGCTAGGATTACAGGCTTGAGCCACCATGCCCAGCCTGCTTGCTTTATTAATGTCTACAACAATAATTAGCATTAAATAAAAAGAAACTGCACTAGACATAGAATAAGTAAAACAAATCAGTTTTGCTATCAATAACTTTACTAACTCATCTTCCACATTTAATTTCAATTAAAAGTAAATTAAATTTAGTTTGCAAAAAATCTTAAGAGTTTTAAGAGATGGCTAAAATGGAAGTGTGACTCAATAAATAAATAAATAAACTGGAAGCGATGGCCAGATGAGGTGGGTCACTCCTATAATCCCAGTGAGAGAATTGCTTGAACCCAGGAGTTCAAAAACAGCCTAGGCAGCATAATGAGACCTCATCTCTACAAAAATCCAAAACATGAGACAGGTGTGGCAGTGCACGCCTGGACTCCCAGCTACTCGGGAGGCTGAGGTGAAAGGATCGCTTGAACCCAGGAAGTCAAGGTCTCCATGAGCCGTGATTATGCCACTGCACTCCAGCCTGGGCAACAGAGACTTCAACTCAAATGAAAAAAGGATGGAAGTGAAATGGTTAGTTAAGTGACTGCAAACACCCACAAATAACATTTCAAGGAACCAGGACCTTAGTGTTACGCAGACGATGCCAACCTACATGTTTTGAAGTTTCCAACAATGCTATGCCTAAGATCACAGTAAGTTACAGTTTAAAAATGATGGGAGACACCAATTTTAGAATCTTGGGCATTCTGGGTTTTTTTGTTTTTCTTTCTGAGTGTCAGGAATATAGGCGAATTTTATTTTATTTTTTAGGAATTTTCTGTGTTTTCCAAAACATCTACAATCATAGGTTTCTACATGATTAGGAAAAACTTCACGTGAAAAAAGAAAAGCATGCTTGGAAAGTTCCTTCTATGACGATTGTGAGTAAGAAACGATGATAAAAGCTGGGTGTGGTGGCTCAAACCTGTAATCCCAGCACTTTGGGAGACCAAGGTGAGAGGATTGCCTGAATTCAGGGGTTCAAGAACAGCCTGGGCAACTTGATGAAACCCTGTCTCTACAACAATCAAAAAATAAGCCAGGCGTAGCAGTGCACGCCTGGAGTTCCAGCTAATTGGAAGGATGAGGCAGAAGGATTACCTGAGCCCAGCAGATTGAGGCTGCAGTGGCTGTGAGTGTGCCACTGCAATCCAGTCTGGGCAACAGAGTGAGACTCCGACTTAAAAAAAAAAGGAAGAAGAAACAGTGATGGCTGCGTACAGGTGTTTGACAGAGGTATCCTGTGTGGTCCTCACAACAGTGCTGGGAAGTCGGTGTCAGTGCTCCAGTTTTCTAGATCTGGAAGATTCCGAGGCTTAGAATCTTGGGCATTCTATTCCAAAAATGATACATACTGGTACTTTTACTTCAAAGTATGATGAAGAAAGAGAAACACACATACAGGAACAGGACAGGATTCATAAAAGATTCTGCTGAACTTAAAGAAATTGCTTTCAAGTTTTCTTGCATTATCTGAAGAAATACAGTTCAGTACAAGTATCCAAAACTCTTCAAAAGTCATTGTATTTACCTATGGTGATCATCAACCTAATCTGAAATGATGCCTTTTCTTGAAATAATTCTCAGTTTTTAGCTTTGAACTCTGAAGGCTAGAAAGGGATGGTGCAAGGCAGGAAAGCAGCAAGCCACAGCCCCATCGATTATTGCAATACTTTCACTCATTTTCCCATATATAAAACAGAACAAAACAAAGTATTCCTATCACTCCTCACAATTACATTAGGATAATACAAAGTAGCCTCGAAAATGGCTGCTGATAGTCAAGTAATCTACAATTACTAGGTTTTGACACAATAAAATAGGAGGCAAAAGACAGTGAGTGCTGGGCACGGTGGTTCACACTTGTAATTCCAGCACTTTTGTAGACAGAGACTAGTGGATTGCCTGAGCTCGGGGGTTCAAGACCAGCCTGGGCAACTTGGTGAGACCTTGTCTCTACAATAAATCAAAAAATTAGCTGGGCATGGTGGCGTGTGCCTGCAGTTACAGCTACTTGGAAGGCTGAGGTGGAAGGATCGCCTGAGCCCAGAAGATCGAGGCTGTGGTGGCCATGAGCATGCCACTGTACTCCAGCCTGGGTGACAGAGTGAGACGCCTACTCAAAGAAAAAAAAAAAAAGACAGTGAGTGTAAGTTGCTTTTGGTTCAAATCCTGCCTCCTCAACTTGCCACATGACTTGAAGCAAGTTACAGGGCCCCTGTGGCAGCTGCTTCATCTGCAAAGAGGATATCAGTCTTGACCTCACTAAATTGTGTCAGTTTTTAATTACAACAGTGCCTGGCACATAATCATTTATTGAGACTTATTTTTTAAATGATTCTATGAGGGCCTCC
The DNA here is from genome assembly GCF_000164805.1 of Carlito syrichta. Classification (NCBI taxonomy): domain Eukaryota; kingdom Metazoa; phylum Chordata; class Mammalia; order Primates; family Tarsiidae; genus Carlito; species Carlito syrichta. The sequence goes on along the minus strand of NW_007070626.1, from coordinate 58,413 downwards.
TCAATCAAGCCCTTTTTAAACAGCAGGAAGGGGCCGGGCTCGGTGGCTCGGCCTGTAATCCCACACTTTGGGAGGCCGACGTGAGTGAATTGCCTGAGCTCGCGGGTTCGAGACCCACCTGGGTAACTTGGTGAGACCTCATCTCTACAATAAGAATTTAAAAAATTCCCCGGGCGTGGTAGCGCGCGCCTGTAGTTCCAG
>NW_007070626.1:56858-58192 GCF_000164805.1 Carlito syrichta | reverse complement strand
AGCAGAGTGAGACTCCAACTCAAAAAAATAAAATAAACAGCAGGAAGGGAATACAATCCACATTTGTATAGCTATTGTCTGCTGAGAATCTAAATAGGAACCACCTCGTCTTTCAAGAGGTGCCTTACCCCAAATTTCCTACCACTTCTAGGTTTCAACTAAATGTCTGGCACTGTGCTGCTGTATCAGGCATCTAGATAAAGCTCTGATGCTGGGAGAAAGGGCGGTCAGGACACTAGTTCCCTTTCTGCCAACAACTAGCTGTACGACCTTCAGAAAGTTAAGAATTCCCCCAAAGCATTCTATAAAATGGAGAGGAGCGGGGAGAAGAGAGCGGGAAGAACTAGGTTTCTAAGTTCGCCATTAAAACCCTGTGAATCCTAAAAGGACAATTACAGACAATTCCCAAGATTATCTTCCCATAAAGAAAAGACAGGAAAGAGAGCAGTTAACGTCAGCTTGACAAGGTTGTATTACATTCGAGCTCCTTGTGAGTTCTATGAAGGCAGAAATGGTATCTTAGTTATCTGCATAATCCAGTCTACGGGTACATAATACCTACTTATAATGCTGCTTTGATAAGCTAGACATTCATATTTGGGAACCGATTGTTATTGGAGCTGTCTTTATAGAAGTTATTTAGTTCTCAGATATATTTCTACCCGTCTATTGTGCCCTACACTTTACCTTTCCCCTACTTAATTCTCACAATAACCCGGTGGAACAGATACCATCATTACCTCCATTTTGTACATCCAGAAAGTGAGGTCAGAAAGACGACGTTGACTCACTGAGGCCCAGGCTACCTAGCTCCTAGCTGGAGCCCTGATTCCAACCCAGATCCGTCCTGCTTGAAAAAAATCCGTGCTCTTAACCACCCTTGATTTTCACCTCCCATGAACACTCAGCAGAGAGGAGAGGAGAAGGAGAAGGAGAAAGAGGGGCGTCGTGAAGACCCTTCGGCACCCAGCTTCGTGGAATCGGCTCGTGGCCAGCAAAACATTCCTCGGGGGCGACGCGGTCAGCGGAGGCGAGGGCCGAGGCCCCCTTTTCCAGAACCGTAACCCGGGCAGGCGGGCTGGGGGGGAGCAAACGTCCAGTAAACGCCCGTGGGAACGCCGGCCCCGGACCCTGGGAAACGAGGGGGGCCGCAGAGCCGGGGAGGGGGGCGCAGGAGGCCACGGACGAGCCGATCTGGAGTCCGCAGCGCCGCCCACGCGGCGGCTTCTTGGGCTCTCGCTCTGGCGCCGCGCGGCTGCGAACCCGGGCCGCGGGCTCCCCGGGCCCTCCCTCTCCCCGTCTGAAACCCGGGGCTGAAGACCCCGAGACCCGCC
>NW_007070626.1:49446-56471 GCF_000164805.1 Carlito syrichta | reverse complement strand
CGGGCCCCGCCCTCGGAGATCGCGGGAGGACTCGCCCCGGCGAGCTTGCCGCGGGCGGGCGCCGGGTAGATAAGGAAGGCGGCGCTCTGATTTGCGGTCGGTCGGATCTGAGGTTGGAATGCAAGAAGCAGCCGTCTGGGCGGCCAGTGGGATGAATGCCTCACCGTGCACCGCACCAGACAAATTGCATTCTATGCGGTTTTTGGCCATTGGTCCCTAAGGCTGGGGCAGCGGAGTCTGCAGGGTCTGTAGATGCAGGCCCACCTGGTTTCAGTCCCGACTCCACCTTGGCAGATACCCACTCCTTGACCAAACTTGAGTCAGGCTCCTTTGAGCTCTTCTAGGTTAGGCCTCGTCTTTGGCCTGCTGAGGCCGGGTGTTATCAAAGAATCCGGCCAAGCCAGTTTATCAAGAGTCCCCCCACCCTTGATATTCAGGCAAGTTTCTCTTCTTTTCTTAAAATTTATTTATTTGTTATAAAGATGTGGGGTACAATTAAGGGTTAGGTATGTAAACACCAATCATGCAGGTACCCTTGTTGATGAGGTATGCCCCTCCCTCCCTTAGCAGTTTCCTTCAACTGCCAGCCCCCCCTCCAAGTTTCTCTTCTAACACCCTTGGTAGCTAATAAAGTTTCTCTTCCCCCTCACCCCCCATAACTTATCAAGTTCTAGTAATTTTCCATCTTCTCCCTCACCCTGTCCATCCCACCCCGTGGCTATATATCTCCACTGGTCCCAGTTGTAGTCTAGAGTCAAATTCAATTTATCTCCCCTATTACAATAGTCTTGATCCCTATTGCAATGTTCTTGAATAAAGTCTTCCCTGCAGTTTTTTTGTTTGTTTTGAGTCAGAGTCTCAGGCTGTCGCCCAGGCTGGAGTGCAGTGGCACCATCACAGTTCACCACAGACTCGACCTCCTGGGCTCAGGCGATCCTTGAACCTCAGCTTCCCACCTAGCTAGGACTGCACGGTATGTGCCGTGCCTCCAAGCCCAGCTAATTTTTATTTTCTTTGTTTTTTGTTTGCTTATTTGTAGAGGTGAGGTCTCACTATGTCACCTAGGCTGGTCTCAAACTCCTAGGCTCAAGCAGTCCTCTCGTCTCGGCCTCCCAGAGTGCTAGGATTACAGTACGCCACTGTGCCTGGCCTTCCTTGCCATTCTTAACAAATGTCAGGTGAATTATCTATCTTGAATAGCCTTCAGTGCCTTGAGAGAGTTACTTGACCTCTGTAACTCTCAGTTTTATGATAGGTAAGTTGAGATAACAGTACCTAGCAATGACACAGATAAAACTTAATAATGTTAGCTAATTAACATTGTCTTCCTTGCCTTATTAGCTAAATTGTTATATTTTATTATGCATTTTTTAATCCCCACTTATATGTAAGAAAGTGGATTTAGAGAAGTTAAGTGGTACATGAGATACTTAGATTCATAGGCAAACATTTTAAAACTGGTTCACATGTATTATCATATTTGACCTTCAGAACAATTCTGAGATAGACAGGGTAGGCTATGTTATCTTCACTTAAGAAATGAGAAATCACTGGGCATGGTGGCTCACCCCTGTAATCCCAGCACTTCAGGAAGTGGAGGTGAGAGGATTGCCTGAGCCCAGGGGTTCGAGATCAGCCTAGGCAACTTAGCGAGACCTCATCTCTACCATAAAAATTTAAAAATTAGCCAGGTGTGGTGGTGCACGCCGGTAGTTCCAGCTACTTGGAAGGCTGAGGCGGGAGGTTCTCCTGAGCCCACCAGGTCGAGCAATGGTGGCCATGAGCATGCCACTGCGCTCCAATCTGGGTGAAAGAGTAAGACTCCGACTCAAAAGAAAGAGAGAGAGAGATGAGAAATCTGGCCTCGAGAGAAGCTAAGCAATTTGTCTAGGCTCACACAAATGGTCAGTGGTAACACAGGTCTAGTTCAGAAGTCCTCAAACCTACCTACATATTAGAATAATCTAGGGACCTTTTAAATGCTGGGCTGCACCCTATAAAAATTAAATCTGAACTTCTGCAGAAGACAGGCATCAGTGTATGTGTGTGTGTGTGTGTGTGTGTGTGTGTGTGTGTGTGTGTGTGTGTGTGTATTTTAAATTCTCAGCTGTTTCCAATGTGCAAGCAGCAGTTTTGAGAGTGAGACGTTTAAAGCAGTGCTTCTCATGCTTGAAAGTGCACACATGCCAGGTGTGGTGACTCAAGCCTGTAATCCCAGCACTTTGGGAGACAGAGGCAAGAGGATTGCCTAAGCCCACAGGTTTGAAAACAGCCTGGGCAACATGGTGAAACCTTGTCTCTACAAAAATAAAAAAAAAATTAGCGGGGCATGGTGGTGTGTGCCTGTGATTCCAGTTACTGAGAAGACTGAAACAGAAGGATCACCTGAGCCAAGCAAGCCAAGGTTGTGGTGACTGTGAGCATGCCACTGAACTCCAGCCTGGGTGACAGAGTGAGACTCTGACTTAAAAAAAAAAAAAAATTCGCGAATATGGCAGAGACTCAATTAAAATCTGTCAAGTGAATGCATAATCATATATCTGTTATGACCAATTTGTGGAATGAAACATCCATCTACAAAAAAAGCTGACACGGAGAGGATTATTGTTTTAGGAGAAATCTAGAAAGTTATAAAGCATCCACTCAAATTTTCTAATTATCCAAGAAACACATTTTAAAGGTCTTTATGAGGCCAGGCATGGTGGTTCATGCCTATAATCCCAGCACTTTGAGAAGGCCGAGGTGAGAGAATCGCGTGAGCCCACGAGTTCAAGACCAGCCTGGGAAACTTGGTGAGACCTCATCTCTACAATAAATCAAAAAATTAGCCGGGCATGGTGGCGCGTGCCTGTTATTCCAGCTGCTTAGAAGGCTGAGGCGGAAAGATCACCTGAGCCCAGCAGGTTGAGGCTGCGGTGGCCGTGAGCATGCCACTGCACTCCAGCCTGGGCAACAAAGTGAGACTCCAACTAAAAAAAAAAAAAAAAAAAAAAGAGGTCTTTATGAACTTTAGGTACCAGGGAAAAATACAGGTTGAGAAATGAGGCATCTTTGAAAGAGTGAGCACTATTCTGTGTAATTCACTCAATGGTTCAGAGGTGGCCTTTCAGCTTATAAAATAAACAGGGAGTTCACTTACCTTTTAGTTTAGGTAGAAGATAGAAATGCCCATTGATATAGTTTTGTTGACAACTTAACAAATCACACATTTTTTTTTAAAATGAAAAAACAAAACAAAATGGTGCTTTGTTGAGGGATATCATTTGGTGACATTCTGAATTAGTCAGGATAGACCAAACCATGGTGAGGTAACAAATTAACCCTGGAATTTCTGTGACTTACCACATGAATGTTTATTTCTCCTTCATGCTGTGTGTCTGACATGGGTCAGAAAGGGTCTTTGGGCCGCACAGTCATTCAGGAACTAAGGTGAACAGACATGTTGACTTCAACGCAATTCGTGATTTCTGACGCAGGCGATGAGAGCAATTGGCCTTGAACCCGTTCTTAGATGCTTCCTATCCCCATTGTCCAGAGACACACACATGGCCTTACCCAGCTGCAAAGGTGATGGAAGATGTGAGAGTACACCTGAGTGTTTGATGAGTAGACAACGTGCATGTTGGAGCATCTCAAAATTCTACCCTTAACCCTCTCCCAGTCTCACCATGCAAATGATCTTATCTAGTGTGTAGATCTTATTATATCCCCAACTGGACTTTTCCCCCTAAGCTCTTCATTCATTTATCCAGTTACCTACTCAGCATCTCTACTCGGATGTCTACTAGACATCTCAGGCTAACTTTGTCCACACAGAGCTTTTAATTTTTGCCTCCAAAGACAGCTCCGCTTTAAGTCTTTCTCGTCTCAGTAAATGGTGACACCATTTACATAGCTGCTGTTATAATCTTTGACCCTCCACCTTGACTCAATGCTTCCCGTCAAATTCATCATAGATTTCTGTAGGCTCAAAAGGCAGTGAGTGCTGGTTTTACTCTCAGTTACAAATAAAGATTTAATTCCAGTCTTCACTGAAGAGGAGCCAAGAGTAAAAATGCCTGATCTACTTGGAATGTGGGGAAGGAGAGGAGAGAAGAAGGTGGTCTGGTGTCAGTTCCCCAGGCATTTAAATACTTTCAACAATAGCTTTAGGAATGAAATTAATAGCCAGGCGTGGTGGCTCACCCTTGTCATCCCAGCACTTTGGGAGGTGGAGGCGAGAGGATTGCCTGAGTCCACGGGTTCGAGACAAGCCTGGGCAACATGACAAGTCCTCATTTCTACAATAAATTAAAAAATTAGCCGACAGAGTGAGACTCTGACTCAAAAAAATAAAGAAAGAAATGTATGGAGACTTGCTTTGTGGACTAGCCCATAGACATTTTGTACAAATGTTTCTTATGGGTTTGTGAAGAATTCACTCATTACTGGATGCAGAGTTTTATATGTCTGAAGCAGCATATGTGTTGTGTTGTCAAATCTTCAACAGCAAATAAATAATAAAACACTCTATCCCAAACCTTTTTTTTTTTTTTTTTTTTTTTTTTAGTTGGAGTCTCACTCCGTCGCCCAGGCTGGAGTGCAGTGGCACAATCATGGCCACCCCAGCCTCGACCTACTGGGCTCAGGCGATCCTTCCACCTCAGCCTTCCAAGTAGCTGGAACAACAGGTACATACACCATGCTCAGCTAATTTTTTGATTGATTGCAGAAACGAGGTCTCACCAAGTTGCCCAACCTGGTCTCAAATCCCTGGACTCAGGAGATCCTCTCACCTCGGCCTCCCAAAGTGCTGAGATTACAGGCTTGAGCCACTGCACCCAGCTACAAAACCTTTTTTAAAAGTTGCCATGGGAGGCCGGGAGTAGTGACTCGCATCTATAATCCCAGCATTTGAGGAAGCCAAGATGAGAAGATTGTTAAGTCCAGGAGTTCTAGACCAACCTGGGCAACATAGCAAGACCTCACATCTCTACAGAAAGTAAAAAAAAAAAATTAGCCTGTAGTCCCAGCTACTTGGGAGGCTGAGGAGTGAGGATCTCTTGAGTCCAGGAGATTGAGGCTGCAGTGGCATGATTATGCCAGTGTACTCCAGCCTGAGCAATAGAGACCAACTTAAAAAAATAAAGTTTCCATGGGCTCTCACCAAATTATGTCCTGAAACCACCACTTCTGCTGGGGTCTTACTATATTCTAGGCTAAGCCTCTATTACCTCTTGTCCGAATGGCTGTGACAGGCTGCTGATCTATCTCTGCTCCTCTACTCAGATACTCAGCTGCCATAGTGATGTCTCTATAGTCATATTGTATCATTTCCTTTCTGGAAAATTCGCTAATGTAGTCCATTGCAGTTAGGATAAAGTCCTGCCAGACATGGCGGCTCAGGCTTGTAATCCCAGCACTTTGGGAGGCCGAGATGAGAGGATTGCCTGAGCCCTGGCATTCGAGACCAGCCTAGGTAACTTGGCAAGATCTCATCTCTACAATGAATCAAAAAATTAACTGGGCATCATGGTGCATATCTGTAATTGCAGCCATTTGGAAGGCTGAGGCAGAAAGATTGCCTGGGCCCAGCAGGTCAAGGATGCGGTGGCCATAAGCGTGCCACTGTGCTCCAGCCTGGGCGACAGAGTAAGACTCTGACTCAAAAATAAAAATAAAATGAAAGACTAAAAATGGACAGACAAAACTGTCATCAGCTAGTACACACTGAGTGTCTTCAGGACCAACTGAGAACTGGGGTTTGTGTGATTACCCAAGTTAGATCTAAGGCTGCTAACTTTGCTTTTCCCTCTATTTATTGCTTTTATGTTGGAAATGATGGTGGTTTATGCAGACTTAATGAAAGAGAAAGTCTTGGACTTTTTACTGGCAGGGATTTTCTTGCACCACCCACTGTCATAATTGATTACATGCTGTACTCTGATGGAAGAACAGAATTTCTAGGCCAACAGAAAAATCACAAATACATGGTAAACCATCTGCTTTGTCCAGCGACTGAGAAATAATAATGTGACCAATGATCCAGGCAAGAAGGGACTGCCAGTCCAACTGTGCCCAGTCCTCCATCAGCTTGATGTCTGAAGGTGGAGGGAGGTTTGTTTTGGCAGCTGCTCTGCCAACATCTGACATCTGTCACCGATAGCTCTCCATTATTGCTGGTTCCAAAAAAATCATATCTGCCAGTCAAACAGCTCTCCTACTGATGGACTGCCGAAGGATGCCTTCTCAGCCTGTCAAGCTTCAGGGAACTCCCCTTTATTTGAATACATGCATCCCCTAATCCCTTTTCATGCCTTGCCTGTTAGCCTGTCGCTTAGTGGGGGAAAGAACTCTTCCCAAGCCCAAGTTCATTGCCGTTTGGAAGAATGGCAGCAGTGGGGAGGGGGATATTAGGAAGGCTGCAAATGCTTATGTTTTACCGCTGAGCCAAGGAGAGTTGTCCCCAGGAGCCACAGAGAAACCATATCTGTCTCTACCCCTATGTCACTTACATCGAGGGTATCCCCAGGAATAGTCAGAATGATAAAAATGTTCATTCTGGCCAGACATGGTGGCTCACACCTATAATCCCAGCTCTTTGGGAGGTGGAGACAAGAGGATTGAATGAGCCCAGGAGTTTGAAACCGGCCTGGGCAATTTGGGAGATTTCATCTCTATTTTTTTTTGAGTTGGAGTCTCACTCTGTCATTCAGACTGGAGTGCAGTGGCCGCTCCCGGTCACCGCAGCCTCGACCTGCTGGGCTCCAGTGATCCTTCCACTCAGCCTTCCAAGTAGCTGGAACTACAGGCACGTGCTACCATGCCCGGCTGATTTTTTGATTTATTGTAGCGATGAGGTCTCACCAAGTTGCCCAGGCGGGTCTCGAACCTGCGGGCTCAGGCAATCCACTCACCTCAGCCTTCCAAGGTGCGAGATTACAGGCTGAGCCACCGAGCCCTGTTTCATCTCTATAATAAATCAGAAAAATTGAGACGGGCACAGTGGCTCACGCCTGTAATCCCAGCACTTTGGGAGGCGGAGG
>NW_007070626.1:15330-49426 GCF_000164805.1 Carlito syrichta | reverse complement strand
GGCGGAGGTGAGAGGATTACCTGAGCTCAGGGGTTCTAGACCAGCCTGAGCAACATGATGAGACCTCATCTCTACAATAAATAATAATAATAATAAAATCAGCCGGTCATGGTGGCACATGCCTGTGGTTCCAGCTACTTTGAAGGCTGAGGCGGAAGGATCACCTAAGCCCAGCAGGTCAAGACTACGGTGGCCGTGAGCATGCCACTGCACTCCAGCCTAGGCCACAGAGTAGAATTCCAACTCAAAAACAAACAAAAAATAGCCAGGGGTGGTCGTGCATGCCTGCAGTTCCAGCTACTTGGAAGCCTGAGGCAGAAGGATCGCCTGCACTCCATTTTGGGCGACACACTGAGACTTCAATTTAAAAAAAAAAAAAAAAGCTCATTCTGTTCTATTACTAAAGGATGTTTTTTCTAAGATACTAGCATATAAATAAGAAAGATGCTTTTCACAAAACAAAAATTATCCAGAGGGTAGATAACCAAAAATGCCTATGTTGCTCTGTATATGTAGCCATTTATATATATTAAGACAAGCCTTTTGGGGGGAAATAGTATTTGCATCTATAATGCCTTTAAAAAGAATTAACACTTGATGTGTTTACTTAGGTCCAGATTAGCTAATTCTTGTTGGAGCTTCTAGGTATTAAGGCACTTTACACAGACTACCTAATTTAATCCTTTTTAATAATCCAGTGAGATTTCTTAGGCTTTTTTTTTTTTTGAACTGAAGTCTCACTATGTAGCCCAAGCTGGGGCTCAAGTAATCCTCCTGCCTCTGTCCCCCAGAGTTCTGGAATTACAGGTGGGACCACTATGCCCAACTGTTTTGTTTTTTTGAAATATTAATCAGCATTTTTCCTCTACATTTTTGAGCCCTTTATCTTGTGCTCTTTTTTTTTTTTTTTCCCAGGGCAAGGAAGGTGGCCACAGAAAGCCAAGAGAAAGAATATCTCTTGCTCTAGGATAATGAATAATGGATAATGAAAAACATCTCGACATCACAAAGATTTGGGGAACTGTGGATGAGAGGGGAAGGTCTTCTGCCCCGGACTGGAAAGATCCCGTCAGCCAAGTGGAGAGGAAAGAGAGTGTCGGAGGAGAAATAATAAAAACATGATTGTTGGTGTGTCTTTGAGGAATAGGGATGTGATTCTTATTTTTTGAGTCAGAGTCTCACTCTGTCGCCCAGGCTGGAGCGCAGTGGCACGCTCACAGCCACTGCAGCCTCTACTTGCTGGGCTCAGGTGATCCTTGCTTCCACCTCAGCCTTCCAAGTAGCTGGAACTACAGGCTCGCACCACCACATCCGGTTAATTTTTTGATTTACTGTAGAGACCAACTCTCGCCCAGTTGCCCAGGCTGGTCTCGAATCCATGGACTCAGGCAATCCTCTCACCTTGGCCTCTCAAAGTGCTGGAATGACGGGCATGAGCCATCGTGTCTGGCTGATTTTTTTTTTTTTTTTTTTTTGAGGAAGAGAGGTCATTTTTTTAAAGTTACACATATTTGGCGGTTTGGGAGGAAAGCAGAACCCATGGACCTCTCCCAGACAGAGCCCTGCGAGGTGGCAGGACCCCAGAGAGGCAGTTGCTGTGCAAAACACCTACACAGCGCCTTGAACAATCTCTTGGCTCCAGCATGGTCTGGGAGCCACAGACGAGTATTTCTTTTGCATCTAACACCAGCAAAAAGCCATGGAGAAGCTCACAGCTACAATCCCTACAGTTTTCTTACAAATGTTTCAGAATATGTATTATAGGTGGGCATAATTAGGTAACCTATATGGTACTATATTCTTGTATTAATCAGCTCGGCTACTATAACAAAAATACCATAAACTGGGTGGTTTAAACCGCAATCATCTATTTTATTTTTTGAGTTGGAGTTTCACTCTGTCGTGCAGGCTCGAGTGCAGTGGCATGCTCACGGCCACCGCAGCCTCAGTCTGCTGGGCTCAGGTGATTCTTCCGCATGGGCCTTCCAAGGAGCTGGAACTACAGACATGTGCCACCACGCCTGGCCATTTTTTTTTTTTTTTTATTGTAAAGAGGAGTTCTTGCCAAGTTACCCAGGCAATCCTCTTACCTCGGCCTCCCAAAGTGCTGGGATTATCGGCTTGAGTCACTGCACCCGGCCTATCACCTATCATTTTAAAGTTCTGGAAGCTGGGCATGGTAGCTCACTCTTGTAATCCCATCACTTTGGGAGGCAGAGACAAGAAGATTGCCTAAACTCAGGGGTTGGAAGCCAGCCTGGGAAATCTGGGAGACTTCATCTCTATAATAAAACATAAACATTGAGCTGGGCAGGGGCGCACACCAGTGGTTCCAGCTACTTGGAAGGCTGAAGCAGAAGAATCTCCTGAGCTCAGCGGGTCAAGACTACAGTGGCCATGATCATGTCACTGCACACCAGCATGGGTGACAGAGGGAGACTCTGAATCAAAAAACAAAAAAATTTAAAAAATAAAGTTCTGGAAACTGAAAGCTTGAAATCAGGGTGCCAGCAGGGTCAGGTTCTGGCAAGGGTCCTCTTTTGAGATGCAGACGGCTGATTCCTCTTGTGTCCTTACAGAGAGGAAAACGGGCAAAAGATCTCTCTGGAGTTCCTCTTATAAAGGCACTTATCCCATTCACAAGGGCTCCAACCTCATGCTCTCATCACTTCCTAAAGGCCCCATCCCTTAATACCATCACATTGAGGGTAAGGATTTCTTTCTTTCTTTCTTTCTTTTCTTAAGTTTTAGTTTTAAAGATGTGGGGTGCAATTCAGGGTTAGGTATACAAGTGTTCATTATGCAGGTACCCTTGCTGATGAGATGCGCCACCCCCTTCCCCTGGCAGTTTCCCACTACTGCCAATCCCTTTCTTATAGTATTATGATAGTTGTTCAAGGTCTGCTTATGAGGGAGAACATGTAATAATCAGTTCTTTGTTTCTGTGATAGATCACTCAGTATTATAGCCTCTAAGTCCATCCAAGTTGCGGCAAAGTTCATAATTTTGTCCTTCTTTTTGGCTACATAATATTCCATTGTGTATATGGACCATATTTTTTTTTTTTTGAGTTGGAGATTGACTCTGTTGCCCAGGTAGGAGTGCAGTGTCATGCTCACGCCACTGTAGCTTCGACCTGCTGGACTCAAGCTGATCCTTCCACCTCAGACTTCCAGCTAGCAAGGACTACAGCCATGCACCATCACACCCAGCTAATCTTTTGATTTATTGTAGAGATGAGATCTCGCCAAGTTGCCCAGACTGGTCTTGAACCCGTGGGCTTAGGCAATCCTCTCACCTCCGCTTCCCAGAGTGCTTAGATTATGGATGTGAACCACCACGCCCGGCCTCCACATTTTTTTATTGTCATCTTTTCATGGGCAGAATGGTTGGTTCCATGTTTTTGCTATTGTGAATAATGCTACAATAAACATGTGTGTGCAGGTATCTAGGGTAAGGATTTCAACTGATGAATTTTGAAGGGAAACACAACATTCAGTTCATAATATATATATATATATATTTTTTTTTTTTTTTTTTTTTGAGTCAGAGTCTCACTCTGTCACCCAGACTGAAGTGTAGTGACATGCTCATGGCCACCGCTAGGCTCAGGCGATCCTTCCACCTCAGCCTTCTAAGTAGCTGGAACCACAGGTGCGCATCACCCTGCCTAGCTAATTTTTTGATTTATTGTAGAGAGGAGGTCTCACCAGTTTTCCCAGGCTGGTCTTGAACCTCTGGTCTTGAACCTCTGGTCTTGAACCTCCCAGGCTGGTCCTCCCAAAATGCTGGGATTATAGGCATGAGCCACTGTGCCCAGCCAGTCCGTAACACATTCTAATCAAGAATGTGCAGTCTAGTGATGATATCCTGGTACCCTGATCAAGAGATCCACATCCACAAAAAATTCTGTTATTTATACCTCGGCGATAATAGATTCTTTACTCATGGGTATCTTGAATTTTAGAAATGAGATTTTATGGTGAAAATAGCAGCCTGTCAACTACCATCCAGCAAGTTCCAAAGGGCCCTCACTGAGACCAAGATGGGTGTATTGGCTTACGTAGACATGCTGGAGACACTCATTATCTCCATATGAACAGAGTGAAGAAGAATCTACGAGAAAGTGCCTGAACAATCCTCTTTCCAGCATGGGATTAGGAGGCCTCTGACTGCTTGTTGCTTACGAAAGGGGTTGCCTTGAGGAGAAAAACTTTCATGCAAGGTGGTAGTGAGTTGTCACAGTGGCCCTGGGGTGTCCCAGATGGTGTGGATTGTGGATTGTGTAGGATCTGCTGTTTGTCTGCTAAATGTCTGTGCTTTTACCTGCCACAAAATTTAGACTAGCTTCTCTTCTTTTTAATTTTTAATTTTAAAGATGTGGGGTACAATTCAGGGTTAAGTATATAAATGTGAATTATGCAGTTACCCTTGTTGATAAGGTGTGTCCCTCTCCCCGGCAGAATCCCACTACTGACAATCCTTTTCTTATACTATTACAATAATTGCTCAAGGTCCGCTTATGTGTGACAACATGTGATACTCGGTTCTTTGTTTTTGTGATAGATCACTCAGTATTAAAGACTCCAATCCATCCAAGTTGCTGTGAGGTTCATAATTTTGTCCTTCTTTATAGCTGCGTAGTATTCCATCATGTATATGTACCACTTGTTTTTTTAAATCCAGTCCTCTTTCAAGGGACAGCATGGTTGGTTCCATGTTTTTGCTATTGTGAACAATGCTGCAATAAACATGTGTGTGCAGGTATATTTTTCATAGAATGATTTGAGTTCCTCCGGGTATATTCCCAGTAGGAGTATTGCAGGGTCTTAGGAAAGGTTGATTTTTAGATCTTTTAGGAATAACCAATCTGTTTTCTACAGAGGTTGTATTAGTTTACACTCCCACCAACAGTGTAGAAGTGTTCCCTTTTCCCTGCATTCTCTCCAGCATCTGTTAATTTTTCTTGAAAGTCAAGAGCATAATTGTGAGGGGGAGGCCATAGCTCACCCACTTTAAATTTTTTAGTGGTGCTGGGCACGGTGGCTCACTCCTGTATACCAACACTTTGGGAGGTGGAGGCGAGAGGATTGCTAGAGCTCAGGGGTTCAAGACTAGCCTGGGCAACTTGGCAAGACCTCGTCTCTACAATAAATCAAAAAATTAGCTAGGTGTGGTGGCACGCATCTGTAGTTCCAACTACTTGGAAGGCTGAGGTGGAAGATTCACCTGAGCCCAGCAGGTCGAGCCTGTGGTGGCCACGAGGGTGCCACTGCACTCCAACCTGGGCGACAGTGAGACTCTGATTCAAAAATAAGTAAATAAGCCGGGCTCGGTGGCTCAGCCTGTCATCCCGCGCTTTGGGAGGCTGAGGTGAGTGAATTGCCTGAGCCCCCAGGTTCGAGATCCGCCTGGGCAACTTGGCAAGACTTCATCTCTACTACAAATCAAAAAATTAGCCGGGCATGGTAGCACGTGCCTGTAATTCTGGCTACTTGGAAGGCTGAGGCGGAAGGATCGCCGGAGCCCGGCAGGTCGAGGTTGCGGTAACCGGGAGCAGCCACTGCACTCCAGTCTGGGCGACGGAGTGAGACTCCAACTCAAAAAAAATTAAATTAAATTAAAAAAAGAAGAAAGTGCAACTTCCTGGTATAAGTCCACTGACATACTTCTCCTTAGATTGGAAGGCCCATTCTGGCTTCTTGGACTTTGACTTCATTAAAAAACCATCCCCGCCTGGGCTCGGTGGCTCAGCCTGTCATCCCAGCACTTTGGGAGGCCGAGACAAGTGGATTGCTTGAGCCTGTGGCTTTGAGACCAGTCCGGACAACTTGGCAAAATCTCATCTCTACAACAGATTAAAAAATGTAGCCGGGCGTGGTAGTGCACACCTGTGGTTCTGGCTACTTGGAAGGCTGTGGCAGAAGGATCGCCAGAACCTAGCAGGTGGACACTGGTGTGGTCGTGAGCATGCCATTGCACTCCTGCCTGGTCAACACAGTGAGACTCCAACTCAAAAAAAGAGAGAGAGAGAGACCATCCCCCTTCTACCTCGTTGCATGGCTGAGAGCAAGTTTGATCACCAGTACCACCTGTGGAAACTCCGCCAGGGTTCTAGCTTTTGTCACGTCTGCTCAAACTGGCATGGTCTGATCCGGAAACACGGCCTCACCTTTCCACCAGTACACGAAGGATACAGGTTTCATTAAGTTGGACTGAGTGATATTTCTTGAATGGATGATCCAAGTCATTCACCCAGTGAAAGCATGCTAGTTCCTTGTACACAGAATAAAAAAGTCTAAAAAAAGAGAGACCGTCCCCTGATTTCTTTTCTTTCTTTCTTTCTTTTTTTTTTTGGAGTTGGAGTCTCACTCTGGTCACCAGGCTGAAGTGCAGTGGCACACTTATGGCTACTGCAGCTTCAAACTGCTGGGCTCAGGTGATCCTTCCGCCTCAGCCTTCCAGGTAGCTAGAACCACGGGTGTGCACCACCATACCCGGCTAATTTTTTAAAAATTATTGTAGAGATGAGATCTCACCAAGTTGTCCAGGCTGATCTTAAACCTGTGGGCTCAGGCAATCCTCTCACCTAGGCCTCCCAAAGTGCAAGTATTTTAGGCATAAGCTACCACACCTGGACTTTTCTTAGATTTTTTTTTTTTTTGAGTTGGAGTCTCACTCCATCGCCCAGACTAGAGTGCAGCCACCGCAGTCTTGACCTCCTGGGTTCTGCCTTAGCCAAGTAACTGGGACCACAGGCATGCACCACCATGTCCAGCTGATTTTTGATTATAGAAATGAGATCTTGCCGCGTTGCTCAGGCTAGTCTCGAACCCCTAAATTCAGGCAATCCTCTCGCCTCTGCCTCCCAAAGTGCTAGGATTACAGGTGTGAGCCACCGCACCCAGCTGTGTAAAATTAAATTTTAAAAAGACTGCATGCTGGACCTCTCTTACTCTCCGCTTTAGCTTGCGATGACAGTTAACATCTATCAAGTACTGGCTATGCACCAGGCACTGTTTTAGCGTTAAAGTGACATAGCTCACTTAATTCTGACAGCAATCCTAAAGGAAGGTATAGTTATTATTTAGTCCCATTTTGCAGATGAAGAAACTGAGTCTCTGACTTCTAGCTGATGTCATGTCCAGTGCTACAAAGCTAGTTGATGGACTGGTGGGAACACCAGAGCAAACAGGTCATAGAGCCAGCATACCACAAGTAGTCCTGTGTCCTCTTATCTGTCTCTACCATTAGCCATCGGAGATTGAGGAGATCAGGGAGGCGCCCTGTATCTGAAAAAGCAGGTACTGAAGACCCATTTGTTTTTGTTCGTGTTTTGAGTCAGGGTCTCACTCTGTCACCCAGGCTGGAGGATGCTGGCACAATCCCAGCTCCCCGCACCTTTGACCTCCTGGGCTCAGGCAATCCTCTAGCCTCAGTCTCCTGAGTAGCAGGGATTGCAGGCATGTGTCACCACACCCAGCTAAGTTTTTGACTTTGTAGAGCTGAGGTCTCACTATGTTACCTACGCTGGTCTTGAACTCCTGGGCTCAAGCAATCCTCCTGCCTTGGACTCTCAAAGTGCTGGGATTACAGGTGTGAGCCACTGCACCTGGCCTTGAAGACACATTTGTTCAGCAAGGTGTTCCTTACAAAATGCCAGGCATATCCCAGCCCTCATTTGTTGAGTGAATGAGCAGTGCCCAGGAGCTCTGCGTGTGAAGGGGAGGAAGAAGAATAATGATTTCAAGTAGATGGGTCGATTGAAACATAGCCACAGGTTTTTGCACTTTAAAAAAAAAATTTTTTATTATTATTATTATTATTATTATTATTTTGAGTCGGAGTCTCACTGTCGCCCAGGCTGGAGTGCTCACGGCCACCGCAGCCTCAACCTGCTGGATTCAGGCAATCCTTCTGCCTCAGCCTTCCAAGTAGCTGGAACCACAGGCATGCGCCACCATGCCCAGCTAATTTTTTTTGATTTATTGTGGAGACGAGGTCTTGCCAAGTTGCCCAGGCTGATCTTAAACCCGTGGGCTCAGGCAATCCTCTCGCCTCAGCCTCCCAAAATGCTGGGATTACAAGCGTGAGCCACTATGAGTGGCTGCGCTTTTTCAATGGATCTGAAAGTCTCACTGGTTTGTATTCTCATGAGGACACTGTGGTGCCATGAGAACTAACAATGACTCCCCAAACAAACAAACAAACAAACAAACAGAAAAAGTCAATCTGTACCTACTCCAGCCTTATTAGGGCCTATCTGTAGACCTCAGCATGGGGTCCAGTGTTGGGGTCTTGGAGGAATTTCAAAAGTCTGGCCCAGCCCCAGGATGTTCTGATAACTAAAATCTCATAAAGAGATAAAGGTGACCACAAAACTAGTAAGGAATGCAGGCCTTGCTTTTTTGTCTGGGAAGGGGAGGTTGTGTTTCAGGTCTGTTTGTGGTGAAGAAGGTCTGAGAAAGAGGACTCCACCTAGGGCTTACAGGGGTCCTACCTCCTAGCCAGAGAGGTGAGATAGACCCTCAGTGGACTGGCAGGAGATGTGAACGAGTGAAGCGGGTTCGGCAGGCTGCTGGGGCGGGAAGACAGGAGAATTAGGGGGTCAGTCACAAGCCTCAACCGCAACCCTTGAGGCCTCACAAGCCTGTGGTTGCCCGGACTTAGATTTCCCAAGAGGAGTTAAAATCCGGACTTTCATGTGAAAGCTCTCATCTTGTATTGGCAAGCGAGTCCAAGACAATTTCAATCACCGTGGGAGTCAAGCTAATTATGTCTGCAGGATGAATTTGGTCTGGAAGCTGCCAGTGTGCCATCTCTGGATTAGACGCTGAAGAGTCTGAAAAGGTGATGATTCAGCACCAGCCGGCCCAGATGGCGTCAGAGAGGGACAGACAGAGAGGACCAGGTGAGGGCGCCACGGCCAGGTGTGAAGGGCAAGGCCTGGCGTTCCTTCCCGGGCTACCAGGAAGGAGGGAGGTGTTCCCGACACCTGATGAGTTGTGGTTCTCGCTGGAATTTGGTTCCTGTCTGTGGCGTGAGTACCACCTAGTGGACTTCCCAGGAAGGGCCGTATGCTTAGCCGGCACGTGGACTCCTAGGGACCGAACAGTAATTGTCCAGAATGGTGGGGGTGAGGGCCACGTCAGGGCCAAAGCCAATCATGACAAAGGACATCGAAGCTGTGGCTTGGATAAGCATAAACTTGAAGCTTCGGTGAGATACTGAGCGGTTTTCTCAGGTCGCCCGGTTCTGTATGAAGAGTGTGTGATCAGAGTTGATGATACCCACCCCTCCAAGGAGGGGGAGGCCCCCAAAGAGAGGAAAAGCGACCAGTCATCTTCTTGAAACTTCCAGCCTTCTTTCTCTTTCATGAGAAATTAGGGAGGTAGCAATCCCAAATTCATGTTTGCGGCTGAGTTTATCCTGTTTCTGTAAAAGGGTAACATCTGTGTTTATGGTGTTTAAAATCTATTATGTTGAGCTTGCTCTTCAAGCTATTTAAATATTTTCCCTTCACTTAGAAATTCACTTCCAGGCTGGGCTGGGTGGCTCAGCCTGTCATCCCAGCACTTTGGGAGGCTGAGGCGAGTGGATTGCCTGAGCCCGCAGGCTTGAGACCCACCCGGACAACTTGGCAAGACCTTGTCTCTACAATAAATCAAAAACTAGCCGGGTGTGGTAGAGCATGCCTGTAGTTCCGGCTACTTGGAAGACTGAGGTGGAAGGATCTCCGGAGCCCAGCAGGTCGAGGCTGCGGTGGCTGGGAGCGGCCACTGCGCTCCAGTCTGGGTGACAGAGTGAGACTCCAACTCAAAAAAAAAAAAGAAAAGAAAAAGAAAAAAAGAAATTCACTCCCCATCTCTTTATTTTTGGAAAAGGTCAAACTCTGTTCCTGTTTCCAAGTGATACTGACCCCCATGAATATGTTTTTGTTGTTGTTGTTTATTAAAGCCAAGAGAGGTAGATTTATTAAAGGAAAGATATGTTGTGAAAAGCACAATGGGCAGGAAAACAGAGAGAGTCTGCTGCCTTTTTTTTTTGTCTGTTTGCTTTTGAGTCGAGGTCTCACTCTGTTACTCAGGCTGGAGTACAGTGGCACGATCACGGCTCACCGTAGCCTTGACCACCAGGGCTCAAGCAATCCTTCCACCTCAGCCTTCCAAGTAGCTGGGACTTCAGGCATGTACCACCAGGCATGGCTAGTTTGTTTGTTTGTTTGTTGTTGTTGTTGTTTGGAGACAAGATTTCACTATGTTGCCCAGGCTGATCTCAAACTCCTGGGCTGAAGTGATCCTCCCATCTCGACTTCCCAAATTGCCGGGATCACAAGCCACCGTGAACCACCATGCCTGGCCAACATCTTAATAAAAGTGTTTTCTGAAAACTCATCTGCTTGACGGAACCTGTTCTGTCTTCTCGGAAAGGGCCCCTCCCATGCCTGAGCACAGATTTATCCCATATTTGTTGATAACCCTCTTTCAGTTTCCTAGGCCTGTGTGTCCCAGCTTTTGTTTTCTCTGCTTTTCTCCAAAGGTCCAGGGCGTGTAGGCCCTGCACACACATGTTGGCTAAGAGCACTCAGCTCACGGTGATACCCTGAGCCTTCCTCGCTCTCGTCTACAGCATTTTAGCTGCTGTTGCTGCTGCTGGAAGAGCAGGGGAGAACTAACCTCGCGAAATATTCAGCTTTTGAGTTCTTGGGTCGCAATGGTATGTTGAGAATATCCTGGCTAAGCCAACTGGTAAGTTTCATTGTGGTGATCACTGTGTATTGAATAAAAGTTCCAGGTCTCTGGAATGTCGTAAGAAATACAAAAGCACTCCCTAGAGCACACACACACAGTCAGGAAGATCACTTTTGTTTCACGTTTGAGGTTTTCTAGTTATATGATGGTTTGGGTCTGACAGAGCGTGTCCAGTGGGCTGTGTGGTCTGTCTGCTCTCTGTCTGTCCTTAGACACCCCTTGCTTGGAAGGGGAGAAGCCCAGGTGTTGCTGGGTGGCATTTGGGAGAGGGAGTGGAACTGCCGTGTTACTAACAGATACCACACTGACACTGCAGAGCAAAAAGATGGGGAAGCGGACGGAGAGACGGACCCAACTGGACTTGAGACATTAGGTTGTGCAGAAGGGAATTCCAAGAAGAGACTTCCAACGGTTAAGAGTGGCAGCCAGAGGTCCTGGAAACTCCTACAAGGCCAGCAGTCTTCGCTAGGCAGAAACTGAAGGAATGGTGGGTGTCAATGGGGAATGGGGGCAGAGGGGTGTTTCTAGAGTCCTTGTACACTTTTTTTTTTTTTTGGAGTTGGAGTCTCACTCCGTCGCCCAGACTGGAGTGCAGTGGCATGCTCCTGGCTACCGCAGCCTCGACCCGCTGGGCTCCGGGGATCCTTCCACCTCAGCCTTCCAAGTAGCTGAAACTACAGGTGCGTGCTATCACGCCCAGCTAATTTTTGATTTATTGTAGAGATGAGGTCTCGCCAAGTTGTCCGGGCGGATCTCGAACCCGCGGGCTCAGGTAATCCACTCACCTCGGCCTCCCAAAGTGCTGGGATTACAGGCTGAGCCACCGAGCCCAGCCGAGTCCTTGCAAATTTAAAGGTCTTATTCAGTGGAGCTACTCGGGATCAACAGGGAATATCTTAATCTGGACTTCCCCAACGACCAGCTTTAACCTTATTGCTTCCAACTCACGCTGGGGTTAAAACAAAAAACGCCTTCAACGACTTTGTAATAGACAGGGAATTAAGGGGAAAATGAAGTTTTATATTGACACCAAAATGGCTACTTGGGGCCTAGCGCGGTGGCTCATGCGTGTAATCCCAGCACTCTGGGAGGAGAAGGTGGGAGGATTGCTTGGGCCCAGGAGTTCGAGACCAGCTTGGGCAACAAAGTGAGACCCTATCTCTATAAAAATAAAAATACGAAATACAAAATCAGCCAGGCATGGTGGTGCCAGCTACTCGGGAGGCTGAAGTAGAAGAATCGTCTGGGCCCAGGAGGTCGAGGCTACAGTGAGATGTGATTATACCACTACACTCCAGCCTGGGTGACAGAGTGAGACTCCAACTCCAAAAAAGAAGGGGAGGGGAGGGAAGGGGAGGGAGAGGAGGAACAGGGTCATCGCCATCTGCATACCCATCACCCCTGGTAAGGAGCTGGTCTGAGGTGCCAAGATCCAAGAGCAGCTGGGCCCAGGGCCTGGCAATTTGTGTCACAGTCACTGTCCTATCCCTCCCCGGGCTCTCCTTCTCTGGGACCCACCAAGGGCAGTTGTGACTCGGGCTCAGATGAGGGATGCCGGGAGGGTCAACATTAGATGGGAGTGACTAAAAGCAGCAGCAAGAACCAGGAAAGCTTCAGGGGCAGGGGGTGGGGTTCCCCCAAAGATGCCCCCGAATCTAGAGATGGCACTGTGTGCTTCTGGTATCTTCCATGCAAGGTGAGGCTCACTCATAGCCTAGAGCCGGCAATAACCAGGGCTTATGCTCTGAGGCCGTCGCAGTGCCACTGACTTACCTTCTGAAGGTGGACTGAGGCTTCTAGCTTACACTCTGTGTGCATGGGCGCCCCCTCGCCCCCACCCAAACCTGTCAACCATGACTCGTATCGCCATAGTACAAAGGCACAGGTAGATTCTGCTCCCGATTGGGATGTGTATTCTATGCCACGGCCAACTGTCACCAACAGAGTTCTGACATGAAACAGGTGTATTCCATTCTGAGGACTGTTAGGCGATAAATAAGTCAAAAATGGCCAGAGAATTTAGGTCAAGGTGAGTTTATTGTCCAAATAGCATAACCTAATTGCATCCAAAACCATTTTCAAATCCATCTTTAAACTAGTCAGAAGAACAGGTTATTATTTTTAAAAATCACTTAACACTGAACAGATAAGACCTCTTAACAGGCGGCTGACTATATCATGTCACCAACATAGCCAATACAACATTTTTGCCATACTTCCTAAAAACCTTTTTGTTTACACTGATCATGCTACTTTTAGCACTTTCTAGTATCTCGACCAAATAAACACCCACACCTCTTATAGAGTACATTGTGAGAGAATAACATTGACTCGATATGGCATCACACTTGTTTTAAAGCGAAAAAAAAAAAAAAACAAGGAAAAAAAGAGAAAGAAAAAAGAAAGAAAAAATCCAAGATGAGAAACTATAACTGAGAGAGAGCTGAGGTACATGGTACAAGGGTAATGAACACAATGGGAAAAATCCAATGGCCTGGTGATTTGCTGGGGATAGGAGCTGGCCAGCAGTAAGAACTAAAACCAATTAAAAATAAAAATAGAAACGTTGGTTTTCAAGGACAGGCACCTGTCAAAAGACATTGGATACTGTAATGGCTACAGTCAGTAAGGCACTTTTTTTCCCCCAAAGTAGGCTGCAGGCAAAAAATAAAATAAAATAAAATAAAGGAAGGCCACAGCCACGGCGTGCATGTATGCATTTGCTGATGGCTTCTCGAAACCTGAGCCAGGAATAGGGTCTGACAGCCCAGCCAACTTTAAAAGCAGAGACACACAAATGTCATTATCATTCTGATCGAAATGACTATTCTGGGTTGTTTTGAAACCCAGAGTCATCAAAAGCCATGTGGCACGAGGAAGTAAAACACATCCTCTTGAATCTTCTTACCCTATTTTGTACACATAGACGGCTGCACGAACAGCTCATGAAAACCGCTCTGAGTCCACACCAATAGAAGCCTGCACTCGCTCTATAGCTACAGAGGGTTTGTTGGCTTAAGGGGACTTTATCATCTCAGCATTGATTTCCCTTTTAAAGCTATTCTCAAGGTCGGACTGTCTCAAAGATAAACAAAGAGGAATCCTTTTGGCGTACAAGCCAACTGGCTTACTCGGACGTCCTCCCCGTTCCTGCCTTCAATTCCCACACTACCAATATTATCATCTTGAACTAGAAAATCAGTTATTTACATGACATAAGGTGCAAGTCTATTTCTTCTCCCAGCCCTGTCCCCTGCGGCTCCCGGAGAGAAAATTCCCCTGCCCTCTTTGAGAAAGTCGCCCAATCCTGCCCAAGTCTCAGCCTTTCAGTCCCAGCGCTCCCGGGGCCCAGGAGGAGAGGCCCAAAGGTACCAGACCGCAGGGGCCCAGCGGCTCCCTGGGAGGCGCCGCCCCATCCCGCGAGCAAAGGGATGCGGTGTGATGCTCTCGGGGCTGTCTTCTCCTCTGGCTTTGTCGCTTAAGCACCTCCGGTGGACAGCACAAAGACCGAGGGGAGCCCGGCGATCAGACACGACGTGCTCTTCGGTAGGGTCCCCGGGCAGTTGGAAAGAAAGCCCCCCGGAAGAGCAGCCCCTTCTCCCAGGAGCTCACGTCCTCGGCACACGTGAGGCGTGCTGATGAGAGACCTGCCCTCGCTTCCTCCCGCAGGCTTTCTGGCCGTGATGAACCCGCATGGAACTTAATTATGCTTAGCATAGATTTTTGGCATACTAGGATTTCTTCCCCTTAGGGTTCGGCCAAAAAAAGGGGAAGGATCAAAATTTGGCAGGCTGGGGGAACAGCGTAGCCCCTGCCGATGGAGAAAAAAACAAGCAAGAGAAAGTAAAGAAGAGGCTGAAAGATGAAAGAGATATTTTCTCGGAGATGGAGAGTAAAGAAGAGATGGAAAAACAACAAGGTAGAAAAAGGCCAGAATCGGTCCAGAGGTAGGAGAAACAGAGAGAGAGAGAGAGAGAGAGAGAGAGAGAGAGAGAGAGAGAGAAAGCGCGCAAGAGCAAGTTCAAATCCACGGGGAGAAATGAACCCCTCTAGAGCAAAAGCTCCTACCAGGGAGACCAAGATTGAAGGGGAGGGCGTCAGTCACTTGGACAAACGCGGATCCCTTCTTCTGTTGAAACAGGGAGCCGGCAGAAAAGCCAAACCATCTCGTGGCCTCCCCTCCGCAGCCCTGCACCCACCATCCCGGGAGGCCCCAAGGATGGGAAAGAGAAAAAGCTAGGAGCACCCGGTGGCAGCAGGGGCTGCAGAAAGAGCCTGTAGGGAGAGTCGGGTGGGTCTGTGCCCTTCCGTGTTAGTCAGGTTCTTTCATTGGCTGCTTCTGCTAAAACTCAAGGGTCGGCCGGTCACTGTTAAATGCATCTGCACCTCATTCAGACTCCAATGAATTCTCTCTTTAGGCTCCAAGGTTCCCAAGATCCCCAGGGATCGGGCTCTCCCCATTCCGTGGGACTCCCTGGGGCCCGGGAGAGCGTGCTGTGCCCACTGGGCTCTCGACAAAACACTGACTGACTAACTCGCCGGCTGCTCCATTCTCCTCCCTAAATCTTCGGAATCCACCACCTGCTGTCCCACCAGAAATCCCCTAGAATTTTAGGGCCATGCTTACTCGCCAAGTCCTGAACCCTTCGAAACACGCTTCCCAAGAGACGGACGCATCCGAAACTTCGTCTCTGTAGAGAAGCAGCCTCTCCACCCCTCCACCTCCCTTCAACCGTCATCCCAGACTTATCTGACCTATTTTTCTTCATGCACCAATTCAATGTGATTTAGTACCGCTTAGCAGAGGACCTGGCTGGCAGAGTGCTTGCCGCAGAGGCCGAGACGGGGGCTGGGGGGCACAAGGAAGCACCACAAACTCTGCATGCTGCAGACTCGTCTACCAGCAGACGCAGGCAGGCCGAGGAAAGCTTCGGGCGCGGTCCTACACCGGGGGAGGTTCATGCCAGGGAAGGGGACGGCCCAGCAGGGAAAGTTTCAAGATGGAAGGGCCCTGTGAGGATGCAGGGCCCTGTTGTTGAAAAAGCTGCAAGATGAGGCTCTCCCAACAGCCTGCTGGAACTCTGTGTCGTCTGTTTCCAGACACCTGGTACCTAAGTGCAAACTGTGACGTCCTAGTCCACTGCGTGATGTGTCTGTGCTGAATGTCTGCCTTGCAGGGGAGGGAGGGTCCCTTAGTTCGATTCATCCTTTCCATCACGAGGAGGATCCCGGGGTCAAAATGGGAGCCCGATGGCCTTCATGACTGGAGAGGGGTCCCTGGGTGTGAGCCCACCCTGCCTTCCGCCTCACAGGGAGCGCAGCGCCTCTCCCACCAACCACCACCTCGCCTCATCTTCTCTGACCCTTTCCACTAAAGGGCTCCCACGCAGAAACTGTACGGTTGTGAGGTATTATTGAAAACAAAAGTGTGAATCATTGCCTTTTGTAGTTATTGATTTTTGTCCAGTAAACCTGAGGTAAAGAATACTCTGTCTTTGAAGAATGTAATCAGAGAAAAAAAAAAAAAAAAACCCCAAAAATACAACCATGAATATGCTACCAGAAGAAAACAAACTATAAAAAGGGCTTTTCCAGTACGAAGAACTCATATCTCAACCATCTACTTCAGGACTTGGAATTTAAGCAGTAAAATAATATATTATAAAAATGTTTATAAAATAGCAGCACACTCCGTGAAACATTACAGCTAGGTACTGTTAATGTGAATAAGGATGAACGATCTTAGCTTCTTAGCAGCGCAAAAAAAAAAATTAAAAACTGAACAAAATAAAATGAAAAATAAGAGACCCTTAGATTTTTCTCCATCTTCAACCCTCATACTATGAAACAAGGCAGAGTCTGCGTATAAAGTAATTCTTCAAAGTAGCCCTGTTCTGAATTTCTTTTTTACTTAAAAAAGGCAAATATTTTAACAAATAGCTTCATTACCTGTCAATTATAATTGTGCAAAAAAAAAAAAAAAAAGTTGTTGCTCCAACCTCTTTGCTAACTGAATGCCTCTAAGAAGTGGAGAGGAGAAAAAAAAAAAAAATTCAAGTACGCTGAATACAACTTTGCTATAAAATTAACAAAAAAAAAAAAAAAGGAAAAGGGAACAAAATGCCACACCCTGTTGTTCAGCCATCTGTCTTTGCACCAGCAGTAACTTTCCTTCCCACATCCAAAGGAGAAGTATATAGTTGGGAATTAAGATCCTTCTGTGCCATCAAAATGGTAACTGTTTTTAGGCTTTTCCGAGGAATGTTGTGGTGGGAATGTCAGCGGAAAGGGGTGTCTCACAAGTCCTGGGAGGGTTACCAGATCTATGTACCAGAGAATGTCAGATACCAGGAGTGAAGAGTAACCCAGACTGAGGGCAGGAAGGGAGGGGGCAAAGGAGGAGAGGGGAGGGGTATTCAGCATGATTTGCATAAACCATCCCATCATCCCCCAGGAACAATTTTTCAAAGTGCTTTTCGAATGGAATGGTTTATAGCAATGCTAAACTGTGGACCAAACATGCCAATCAGCACCAGAAATTCGTTTTTTTTCTAATAAGGGATGCCAAGGTCACATTGCCCTGCTTCACACACTAGGAGAAAAGATTCCATTCCGGATCCCACCCTTGGTCTCCATCAGCTTCCGTTTCATACAAGTTTGGGTTATGGGCTGTAGCTGCTAAATTTCCCCATTAGATAACAACATGGTGGTGTCTGCAATGAACCGCGTTTGGAAGAAGAAGCAGGGTGTCACAGAACATGAAACCCAGGAGCCAATCACCTGCGTCCAACTGACAAAATAAAACATCTTTTGAAGGTAGCAGCTACTGTAGGCAGCAAGAGGACGTCATGTAGAGGTCCAACCACACTCCCTACTTAGTAACAGGCGGCTGGGAGCAAGGTGCTTCTGCATCCAAAATGGTCCGATTATGTTGAGAGATTGTTTTGTACTTCCTCCCCATCGCGTCCTTCTTATTTCTAATTCCTTCTTGAGTTCATTGCTTTGCAATCTAATCATGCCATACATGGCGTACACAGTTCCTTGAAATTATACTAGAAGAGGGTGTATGTGCTAGCTCATAACATGAAAAAAAAAAAGTCTCCTCTAATTTGTTCCCATATTGCAGGCATACATATTCTCTAGCTACTCTGCAGGTTTTCCTGTAAGCATTTTACTATTACTTTTACATAATCAAACAGTAACTGTTCGCATATACAAGGGATTCCCTTATGTTGTACTTTGAATAGGCACCAGATGCTTTTAATTATTCAATTTTTATAGGACCTTTTTCTCTCACTTCTAAAAGATCTTTAAATATGATCTAGGTGGGGGCAGGATTTTTTTTTTTTTTTTTAAGTTTCATCCTAAAACACAAAGAACAAAATATAACCAGAGAGAAGGAGAGAGGAGAGGACGCACGCGCCTCTCTCTTGCGGCCCGACTGGCATCCTCACAGGTCGATGTCCCGCACGTCTGTAGGGGTGCTGGCTTGGTCCAGTTCATCCTCTGACTTGGACCCATCGCGCTGGTCCTGATGGTACTGCTGAAGGCTGTTCAAGAGCACAGCCTCGATCTGCTCCTGGCAGGCTTTGAGACAATCCTAGGGAAAGGAGCCAGAGGAGAGCCGTTAGTGAGATGAGCAGGCCCCGGGGCATTTTATGAAGAAAACATACAGCGTTCGGCTTGCATGGTTTTCCAGTGGAAATAAGTGTGAAGGACAGGAGAGGTGTTCAACAGAGGGGGTCCAGCAGCATCAGCATCCCTTAGGAGCTTGTTGGAAACGCAGAGTCTCGCTCCACCCCAGACTAAGCTCGTTTTAGCGGAGCCCCGGGAATTCACAATCTGAGAAAGCGCCGCTGGCTTAGGATGGTTCCCCTAAGCGTGTGCAGGTTTGGCAATCGGAGGGTGGACGAGATGCTCTTTGCCTGGGGAAGCTGAGAGGTGGCAGAGAAGAGGGGAAGGCCACCAGAGGTGCCATGCTATTAGCAAACAGAGTCCCTGAGGACTAGATAAGAAGGAAGACAATGGACTGAATTGTGCTGACCCTCACACCAGCTGTGTAAGCACTTAAAAGCAAAAAGCCCCTGGTTTTCTGCTTATTTACCATTTCCTCAACACTATAAAAACACAATGTAGGATGTTTACAGGATACTGGATGTTGGAGCTGTCCAATTTGGGAATGAGCGAGGCTGTGCAGTATTACTTCAACATCAGTCTAGACCTGGTCGGAGAAATTCGGAGTGTGTCTGGCCCAGGCAGAAGCTTCTCTCAGTGGGTGACACAGAACGCAAGGGCAAGTCATGGGTGTCACTAGGCAGGACTGTGGCTCATGCTGGTCAGTGAGTGTGGGCCGACGCATGTCTAAGAAGGCCTTTCCAGCATCTCTCCTGTGCCGGCCTTTCTGCCCTCTCTGAAGTATATAATACATAAGGAAAATGTTAAATGGAATCTCCCTGTATCTTTCCATAGTTCAATAGACACTTCTTGTAAGTTCGTTTTCCTGTGAGGTTTTCACCACTTAGAGATTACGACTTGGCCAAGCACAAAAGCATTATATTTCTCAAAGATCCAAAAAGAAAGCTGCAATGAACTACTAAGAAACAAAGTTTCCACACCCCTAAATTTTCCTTTTTTAATCACTCATCTCTCTCACATCTCAAGCTACAGCCTGTGATGAAAATTAAGATTAGGAACTAGCTGGGTGCGGTGGCTCACGCCTGGAACCCCAGTACTTTGGGAGGTGGAGGCGAGAAGACTGCCTGAGCCCAGGGGTTTGAGATTAGCCCGGGCAACGTGGTGAGATCTCGTCTCTACAATAAATCAAAAAAATTAGCCAGGCATGGTGACGCGTGCCTGTAGTTCCAGCTACTTGGAAGGCTGAAGCAGAAGAATCTCCTGAGCCCAGCCGGTCGTGGCTGCGGTGGTCATGAGCGTGCCACGGCACTCCTGTCTGGGCGACACTGATACTCCGACTCAAAAAAAAAGATTAGGAACAACAGCAGATTGAGTGTTGGAGGCAGAGATGAAATATCAGCTGGAAAATATAAATAATGAAAAGAAGGAGGGTGGGGTTTGCTGCCCACCCACCGTATCTGCAGAGAGCCACCAAGTTATCTCACTTTTCTGATGTCAGTTTCTGATCTCATCTGTAAAGAGAACAAAAAGTTTAGGCTGGGCACAGTGGATCACAACTGTAATCCAAGCACTTTGGGAGGCCGAGGCAGGAGAATTGCTTGGGCCCAGGAGTTCAAGACCAGCCTAGGACACATAGCAGGACCTCGTCTCTACAAAAAAGAAAAAAGAAAAAAGTTAGCTGAGCATGGTGGCCCATGCCTGTAGTCCCAGCTACTCAGGAGGCTGAGGTGGGAGGATCGCCTGAACTCAGGAGGTCAAGCCTGTGGTGAGTCATGGTGGCACCACGGAACTCCAGCCTGGGTGACAGAGTGAGAGAGACTCCGATTCAAAGAAACAAATAAATGAAAAAAAATTTTTTTTTAAAAGCTCAAACAACAATTGAGATAATAGCTGCATTCTAAGTGGCAGCTCAATAAATGATAATTATTAACAATGTATAACAATAAATCAGTTCTAGAGTCTGAAAGAGTTCTTTAGATTTCTTTGCAGTGAGGTATGGAGTAGCATGCACCCAACCTGATGAGGAGTCCGCTGTGGATCTGGCATCTGGGAAGGTGCTGGACAAGATAGGTCAGACCCTGCAGCAGAGATCTCCATGCTACCCTGAACAGAGCTGAGCTAGAGTCGGACACCAGCCACCAGGGACCTGCTAACGTCTCTCAAACTTTTCTGTGGCATCTCCCAGCCACACCCCTTAAGCCTGTCTAACCCCCTTAACTAGTGACTGGCAATCTCATGAATCTTGCCCATCTCCCGGCTCAGCTCTTTATTTCTTTTTTCTTTTGAGTCGGCGTCTCACTCTGTCGCCCAGACCGGAGTGCAGTGGCCGCTCCCGGCCACCACAGCCTCGACCTGCTGGGCTCCGGCGATCCTTCCGCCTCAGCCTTCCGAGTAGCCGGAACTACAAGCATGCGCTACCACACCCGGCTGATTTTTTTATTATAGAGATGAGTTCTCGCTGCCCAGGCGGGTCTTGAACCCGCGGGCTCAGGCAATCCACTCACCTCAGCCTCCCAAAGGCACGCGATTACAGGCTGAGCCACCGAGCCCGGCTTGGCTCTTTATTTCTTTAAGGCCCACCCGGCAGTGCAGTGCTCAGGTCGCCCCTCGCTAGGTGGAAAAGGCTAACAGCATAACGTTTCCAGAAGCACCTGCATTTCAATGGACAATGCTTAAGAACCCTAGAGCCTTAGAATTAAAGAAATGACTCTTAAATACAGAATGAAGCTGGGCGCGGTGGCTCACGCCTGTCATCCCAGCACTTTGGGAGGCCGAGGTGAGAGGATTGCCTGAGCCCAGGGGTTTGAGACCCGCCTGGGCAACTTGGCGAGACCTCGTCTCTACAATAAAAACAAAATTAGCCGGGCATGGTGGCGCATGCCTGTGATTCCAACTGCTTGGAGGGCAGAGGAGGAGGATCGCCTGCGCCCAGTTGGTTGAGGCTGTGGTGGCCGTGAGCATGCCACTGCATTCCAGACTGGGTGACAGAGTAAGACTTCAACTCAAAAAAAAAAAAATACAGAATGGAAACAAGTGTGGGGGTTATCATATCAGGCAGAAGTGACTGCAGTCAAAATTCCTGCCTAACAGTCCTCGTGCCATCAAAGCCTTTCTTCTAAGGCTGGGACAGACCGGAACACACAGTTCTTTGGGTGGACACCATGGGAGGGAATGGGCTTGTTCATGATGCTATAAGGGTGACACCCATCTTTATTTTTTATTTTTATTATTTTTTGTTTTTTTGAGTTGGAGTCTCACTCCGTCGCCCAGACTGGAGTGTAGTGTCACGCTCCCGGCCACCCCAGCCTCGACCTGCCGGGCTCCAGCGATCCTTCCGCCTCTGCCTTCCAAGAAGCTGGAACCACAGGCCCGCGCTACCACGCCAGGCTAGTTTTTGATTTATTTCTTGGCGTCTCGCCAAGTTGCCTGGGTGGGTCTCGCACCCGCAGGCTCAGGCAATCCGCTCGCCTCGGCTTCCCAAAGTGCTGGGATGACCAGCTGAGCCACCAAGCCCAGCTGACACCCATCTTGAAATGCTGGAATCACTGTGGCGTGATGAGGGGCTCACCTGAGACCCCAGACGGCAGCTTTGCATCTCACCTCCTGTCCATCCTCCTCAATCCCTGCGCACCCTCACTTGGTAGAATGAGGGACCTCGGAACTTAAATTGATTTTCCTATTATGTTCTTATTTCTGTATTTATTTATTTTGCAGGCAATAATTAGTGGAATCCAGGAAGTTAATGTGTGATGCTCTTCCACTGTACAGGGACTAAAGGAGCTGTTGAAGGGCATGTTTAAAATGTGTTTTTATTTTGGTCTGGTGCGGTGGTTCATGCCTATGATCCCAGCACTTTGGAAGATCAAGGTCGGAGGATTATTTGAGGCCAGGAGTTCAAGACCGGTTTGGAGCTAAGTGCGGTGGCTCACTCCTGTCATCCCAGCACTTTGGGAGGCCGGAGCGAGAGGATTGCCTCAGTCTAGGGATTCGAGACCAGCCTGGGCAACTTGGCAAGACCCCATCTCTACAATAAATCAAAAAAAGTAGCCGGGTGTGCTGGTGCATGCCTGTAGTTCCAGCCACTTGGAAGGCAGAGGCGGAAGGATCGCCTGATCCTAGCAGGTGGAGGCGGTGGTGGCTGTGAGCGTGCCACTGCACTCCAGCCTGGGCGGTGGAGTGAGACGCCTACTCAAAAAAAGAAGACGACGACCAGCTCGGCCAAAGTAGCAAGACTTCATCTCTACAAAAAGATTTTTTAAAAATGAGTTGGGCGTGATGGCGCATGCCTGTAGTCCCAGCTACTCAGGAGGCTGAAGCAGGAGGATGGCCTGAGCCCAGGAGGTCAAGGTTGTGGTGAGCAGTGATCACGCCACTCGCTGCACTCCAGCCTGGGCAACAGAGTGAAACTCTGACTCAAAAAAAATTTTTTTTTTCTAGGAGGCAAGGAGAATGAATCAGAACACCTCCATACCCTGGATACAGTGGCTATATACTTGCCTCTGGCTGTATACCTGTCCATGGATGAGGAAGACAAATCCAATCCAAAACATAAGGCCTACAAGCTTTTGTTATGTAAAGAAGATGGCAGGATTCTCAGTTGAGTAAGAGACCAGCACAGCCCTTGGGGGAATACTGTGGCCTGCGTTTTTATAGACCTTTGTCCTCAAGAAGGAAGCTAGCGCTTCTGGGCCAATCCTACCTGGCCCTCCTTCCTCAGAGGTTCTGTTTTGACCCCCATGGCATGGTGATCTGGGTCGGGGTGTCTTCTACCCCAATGCTACGACCAACTCAGGCCTCCACGGCCGTGGGTGCACTGGCCACCCCAACACTGTCCTCCAGCTGGGGCGACCAGCCTCCAGAAAGCAAAGTTTTAGGTTAAGTAAGTATCCTCCTTTTGGGGTCACTGACATCCCTTCTTTCCCCACTATCCAACCTTCCCTTCCAGCAGTCCAAGGCTTTAAGGGAACAGTTCTGAAAAAACCCTACCGGGAGGGCTGGCACATTTAGCAGTCATCTCCACTGGACCTTCAGAGCCACAGACTTGAGGTCACATGCGTGAAAAGTCACGTTGACATAAGTTCCTGTCAAGAATGCCTGCACGGGCTGTCCTAAGCAAAATGGAGGGAGATTTCCTAGATTTCCTGCAAAATGCATACTCTCTTTTCTTCAGTCCTACAGCTATTTATTTATTTATTTATTTGAGTCGTAGTCTCACTGTCACCCAGGCTGGAGTACAGTGGCATGCTCACGGCCACTGCAGCCTCGACCTGCTGGGCTCAGGCAGACCTCCCGCCTCAGCCTTCCAAGTAGCAGGCACCACACCCAGCTAATTTTTTGACTTATTATAGAGACGAGGTCTCGCCAAGTTGCCCAGGCTGGTCTCGAACCCCTGAGCTCAAGCAATCCTCTCGCCTGGGCCTCCCAAAGTGCTGGGATTACAGGCGTGAGCCACCACGCCCGGCTCCATTTTAATCTCAAGCCAAATCACGACTGACTCTTGATCGCCAGCTCTCGATCGCTGACCCCTCTGTCCGGAAGAGAAAAGGATGATGACGCAGTTCCCCCCGGGAATGAAGGGCCCAGAGCCCCGTTTCCCTGCTCTCTCCTGGACTCAGAGCAGGATGGTAAACCTCTCCGGGGTCTCTGCCGACCCCCTTTCGGGCTCCGTTTCCTCACAACTTGGCAATTATCAGCTTGACTTTCAGCTCCGTGAATCCCTCCTTCTCAGCTCAGCAAGATGAAACGCGCCTTATGGCAAGGGCTTATCTTGTCTACGTGGCAGGGAACGCTAGCCCAAATGACAGAGAGGGAACTCTGCCTCCCCCTTCCCTGAGACCGAGCTCATGCCCTGTGTATGAACACCCTCCTTGAACACGGCAGGAACCCTTCTCGGACTCCCCAGGGGCACGTGAGTTCTGTGAGCCGAGGGAAAGCGGAGGAACACGAGAATGTGTGGCAGTGTGGGCGCCTGCAGTGGCCACACCCACTCCACACAGCCCCAAGCAGGAGGGCAGGAGAACACCTGGGAGTGGGGGCAGGGGTGGAGACTCTTCATTAGAGGAAGGAAGACCCCTGCCCCATATCCAAGGAGAGGGTCAAGCTCAGAAAAGAGTGGAGGTAGAACATTTTCTTTCTTTTTTTGTTCGAGTCGGAGTCTCACTCTGTCGCCCGGGCTGGAGTGCCATAGCACGCTCACGGCCACCGCAGCCTCGACCTGCTGGGTTCCAGCGGTCCTTCCGCCTCCGCCTTCCAAATAGCTGGAACTACAGGCACACGCCATCAGGCCTGGCTCATTTTTTTGAAGTTAGTGTAGAGACAAGGTCTCACCCAGTTGCCCAGGCGGGTCTCGAACCCCAGGGCTCGGGCAATCCTCTCGTCTTGGCCTCCTAAGGTGCTGGGATGACACCATCACAGACATGGAGAACTTGGAGGTAAAAGGGCCTTTAGAGACCTGGGAACCAAAGGCCCTGGTTTCCCGGCTGAGGACCGAAGCCTGGAGTGTCAAAGTAGCTTACCCCCTGGTGACATCGAGTTAATGGCCCGGCCTGGCTTGAAAAAGGGCAAGCCTCCAAGTTCAGAACTCCTTTGTCCCATATACCTCTGCTTTTTCTACGCTTGAGGTAAAGACATACAGACGTACGTGAAGACATCTCTAAGAAAGGGAGACACGGCCCAAGTGGCGGGGGAGGAAAAAAAACCCGACAGCGCCTCCCGTCCAGAGAGGCTACGTGCAAGCCAAGTGCGGCGACTCGAGGACCTCAGCTCTCCGGAGGCCTCGGAAAGCACCCGCCCTTGTGCTCGGATGCCCCAAATTAAGCTGATTAAGAGCGAAGCCATAATGCTCGTCTGTCAGCCTGGACAGGTGGCACTCCGCAGCGCTGGAGGTTGGGCAGACCTCCAGCTTCCAGGATGACCGGCCCCCTCCCCGGCCCCTTCCCCCTGGCCACCCCTGCCCCCGCGGCCCGGAGCCCTGACAGCCGAGTTTGTGATCTCCGGCTCCTTCCAAGGGCCTCTGACTTCCTCTGCTTGCTGGCTCGGGCTCCGCGCCCTGCACCCTCCTCGGCCTCCATGAATGGGCTGACGGAACTCCTACCATGAGCCCTCAGTGTAACTGCATCACTCCATTGTCACCACACACGCACTGCACTCAACAGGGGGACAAAGCGCTGAATGAGCCCCAGACCCGCGGCCAACTCAGGCAGAGACAACTTAGGAAACTATCTCATTCTTCCTTTCTTCGCAGGCTGTTTGGCTTATTTCCTTGCATACCAAATGAGGCCCACAGAAGAATGAGGCGGGAGAGGGAGGCGTCAGCCCCCCCACTCGACTCCGCCTCCTGCCCCCGGCTGCCAGCGACACTCACAAGGTTCCTGCCCGGAGGCCCCTGGAGCGTGCACGGAAGAAGACGGAGCCCACGACAGACAGAAGAGGCTTCGGGGTGAGGCGTGCCGTGAGCGTACGGCCCTCCTGGCCAACGAGGGGGAAGACACAGTGCCAGGGACACCACGAGTCACACAGGGTGGAACGAAGGCTTCGACCCTGTGCGGCAACCGCCTTTGAGTAGCTCGCCGACAGCCAGGATCCTACAATGCCAAGATACCCCTAAGGGAGGGATTTTCTGGACTCTTCTGGGAGAAGATACAGCTATCTCCTTTCATACGTATATTGTTTTCTTTTGGAGCCAGGGCCTCATCACAGCCTCAACCTCCTGGGCTCAGGCGGTTCTTCTGCCTAAGCCTCCCAAACCGCTGGGACCGGGACTACAGACACAGGCCACTACGCCTGGCTAATTTATTTTTTATTTTATTTTATTTTATTTTTTAAGTTGGAGTCTCACTCTGTCACCCAGACTGGAGTGCAGTGGCCGGGAGCGGCCACTGCAGCCTCGACCTGCTGGGCTCCGGCGATCCTTCCGCCTCAGCCTTCCGAGTAGCTGGAATTACGCACTACCATACCCGGCTAATTTTTTTTTTGTGATTGATTGTAGAAATGAGGTCTTGCCAAATTGCCCAGGCGGGTCTCGAACCTGCGGGCTCAGGCAATCCACTCATCTCAGCCTCCCAAAGTGCTGGGATGACGGGCTGAGCCACCGAGCCCGGCCTGTTTTTATTTTCTTGTAGCAGGAAGGCCTTGCTATGTTGCTCAGACTGTTCTTGAACTTCCAGGCTCAAGCAGTCCTCCTGCCTCGGCCTCCCAGAGTGCCGAGATGACAGGCGTGAGCCACCATGCCTGGCCCCCGGGACAATACTTGAGAATGTGACAAAGAGAGCTGATGTCACCTAGACGGAAAAGGACATATAAACAACCAGAGGACTACTGTCTGTATCTGTCCTGTTAAATGCCTTCCAATAACATCACAACCTTGCTGCGGCTGTCAGCCTCAGCTCCACCTTCTCGTGAGTGGATCTGTGAGACGGTGCCATGTGAAAACGAAGTGACGCGCTGTAGGGAACGTCAGGGCAGACTCGGAAGATCCCGGCCTGGAATCCATGCTCAAGAGAGACACGGCTTCCCGGGGCCGAGGGGGGAGGCCTGTGAGTCGGGAACACACAGGAAACCTGCGTGTGTCTGTGTGTCTGTCTGCCCTTTGTCCGTGGGGCCTCCCTTCCTCCTTCCCGCCCGCCCTCCCTCTCTTCAGACTCACTCCCACCCCTCGGCCAGGGGCTCTGGATAAAGAGCAGAGGAAAAGCTGGGTCTGATTCCAGAAGTTCTACAGACAAGGAAGCAGTGAGATAAACGCTGGCCCGGGGCCCGAGCAGAGCACAGAGGGGACGGAAGGGGGTCCCCGATGCGGCCGAGGAAGCGGGCAGGGGTCACGGGGGCCCCAGGCGCCCTCCCCCCCAGCCTGCCCTGGCCACTGGACGCCCTGGGCACTGGACGCCCCGGCAGAAGTCTCTCTCCCCAGAGACCAGAACTGCCTCTCCGGCGGGGGTCTGATGTTAGCGGCAACTCTCAGGACTAGGAGGGAAAAGCACTTAAACTATGCCACCCTCTGAGACTTTTATTCCCTGTAAAACTGTCAGGCTCCTCACTCAGCTTTCTCTTTGAATGAAGCGTTCCGGTTTATTTTGGCAACCAGACGGCGCAACAAAGGCCGGCTTTCTCGGAGCTGCGTGGGTGCCCCCTGTCAAAGCTATCTGCGTCTGGCCGTCTCGCCCGCATCCAGGGGACTGTCCTTCAACAGCCTGGCCCCGGCGATCCGTGGCCTCTCACCCAGAGGGACAGAGAACACTGCTAAGTCTGAAGGCATCACAAACAAGGGGTGCGGGAGCTAGTGCGGGATTTCAGGGGCTCCGGGGGAAACTCTCAGCTTTTCCGATTCCTATTGGTCTTGAACTCCCGGGCTCAGGCAGTCCTCCCGCCTTGACCTCCCAAAGTGCTGGGGTTGCCGGCATGAGCCACGGCACCCAGCCCCTGAGCTTGATTTGTAATATTAAAATGTTTACCCCGGGCCCACTGGTGTGAATGAGGCATGTCCACGAATCCCCAATTAAGAAAAACAGTGGGCGCCCCTTGTAGAAATGAGGTAGCAACTCAATAGCCGGGACTTACAGGAGGACACGTCAGGACAGCTCTGTGTCCACAGACCCCAGTCTGACAGCTGGCCTGAGTGGACTCGCTGCAGAGAACCTGAAGCCGGGCTCGGTGGCTCAGCTTGTCATCCCGCGCCTTTGGGAGGCTGAGGTGAGTGGATTGCCTGAGCCCGCGGGTTCGAGACCTGCCTGGGCAGCGAGACCTCATCTCTACAATAAATCAAAAATTAGCCGGGCATGGTAGCGCGCGCCTGTAGTTCCAGCAACTTGGAAGGCTGAGGCGGAAGGATCGCCGGAGCCCAGCAGGTCGAGGCTGCGGTGGCCGGGAGCGGCCACTGCACTCCAGTCTGGGCGACAGAGTGAGACTCCAACTCAAAAAAAAAAAAAAAAAAAACCCGAAACAGACGCACGTTTCTTCAGTGCAAGATGACAAACCGGTTTGCAGCCCTGAAAAGCCGAGAGCCTTAGTCGCAACCTTCGGGAGTTAATTCTGTCCATGAGAAACTAGCACAGGGGGACAAAGCAATGTGGGAAGAGGTTGGAGACCAGATAGGGTGGTCAGCCCATCCGAACAGGTCTGCAGATATCTGAAAGAGGTTACAGTGTCTGGAGGGTCACACTCCCCTGAACTTTGTGTCTCCAGGACTCGAGAAAGGGCCTGTCTTCAACTACGGGGGAGCCCTATTTGTAAGGCAGCCTTCACAGAGACGTTCAAAAAAGAAAGGAAACCTCCCCCTTCCAGAGGTGTTAAGTTTGGGCCACGATTTCTCTCTGGAGGACAGAAAAGCATTCTTCACGTTTTGCTCCAAGGGTCTTTTCAATCTGTATTTTGAAGCCCTCGTGTAAAAAGTGTGTGTTTTAGAGCCAGCATTTTGTCTACATCCATCTATCTATCTATCTATCCGAGTCGAGGTCCATTGCCCAGGCTGGAATGCAGTGGCACGATCGCAGTTTACTGCAGCCTCAAGTTCCTGGGCTTGGGCGAGCCTTCTGCCTTAACCTCCCAAGTAGCTGGGACTACAGGTGTGCATCACCACTTCTGGCTCATTTTTTGTAGAGTTAAGGTCTCACTATGTTGCCCAGGCTGGTCTCAAATGTCAGACTCCCGAAGTACTGGGATTACAGGCGTGAGTCACTATGCCAACCTAATTTTGTGTGTGTGTGTGTGTGTGTGTGTGTGTGTGTGTGTTTGTAGAGATGAGGTTTCACTTAACACAGCGAAACATAGCTCAGGCTGGTCTCCAATTCCTGGGTTCAAGTAATCCTCTCACCTTGGCTGCCCAAAATACTTGGATTAACAGATGTGTACCACCATCACCCGCTAATTTTTTTATTTTTTGTAAAGATGAGGTCTCACTATGTTGCTTAGGCTTGTCTTGAACTCCTGGGCTCAAGCAGTCATTCTGCCTCAGCCTCCCAAAGTGCTTGGATCACAGGCACGAATCACTGCACCCAGCTGGAGTCAGCATTTTAAAAGTACATCAGAAGAGGAGCCCGGATTGGCACTGTCCGGCCCTTCTCTGACAGGTGGCAGGTGAGAAAGCAGTGAACTGCAGTCTCAGGCTCTCTGAGGTTTAACATTCTGCTCAGCAAACTTCATGAAGGCCTTAACCACAGGGTTGCATGTCACATGACCCCTTAACTCAGTAAATTCCTGCAGGGCTTTCTGAATCCCCCGGGGAACGCTAGAGGGTCTCACCATGAGGTTCTCTACATTTGTGAGCCTCTATGTGGTACTGGAGGGACGATCTCAGAGCCACCACTCTCTTGAGTTGCCTTTTTTTTTTTTGAAGTGGAGTTTCACTGTTGCCCGGGCTGGAGTGCAGAGGCACACCCACAGCCATTGCAGCCTCGACCTGCTGGGCTCAGGCAATCCTTCCACCTCAGCCTTCCAAGTAGCTGGAACTACAGGCATGCATCATCACACCCGGCTAATTTTTTTATTTACTGTAGAGACAAGGCTGGTCTTGAACTCTTGGCCTAAGGCAATCCTCTTGCCTCGGCCTCCCAAAGTGCTGGGACTACAGGCGTGAGCCACGTTTCAACCAAAGGCCTTTTTCAGCCCCAAAGGCTCCCAGGAGGGGCAGCAAGGGTGAAGTGTCAGATTCCCAGGCTGGAGCCAGAGCTGGGAGGTTCTAGTTCCAGCTCTGCCACTGCCTGCTCCCTCCCCCAGGCTGGTGATTCCAGTCTCCTGGGCAGCCCCTGGAAGATGCGGCAATTGCCCCTCTGACCTCTTGGAATCATCCTGGCTCAGACCCCCCAGGACTTCAGTTTCCTACCAGTTGGATCGAGGGTCTCACTTGACCTGGGACTGTCTTCAAACCTCTTTTCAGGAGCCTCAAATTCTGGCAACCAGAGGTAACCGCCTCTGGGCCATCCACGGGGCACACGGAACGGGCAAAATCCATAGCTGATAATCTTTTCTTGAATTTGTGTGGCACTTTACTTTTTTCATTTTATTTTATCAGGGACAGTCTTGCTATGTTGCCCAGGCTGGTCTCGAACTCCTGGATACAAGTGATCCTCCTGCCTTGGCCTCCCTCCCAAAGTGTTGGGATTACAGACATGAGCCACCGCACCCAGGTGGCGGGTTACTTTCAAAAGTGCTTTTTAAATCCATTAGCACACTGAGCAAAAGGGAAGACAGACCTGGGAGGAGCTGAGCTGAGAGGGGTTCTACGGACAGACGCCACCCTTGTAGCGGGACCTCTTGTGTCTCTGCCCCGACCACTGCGGTCGACTCCTCTCTTCTCTGTGCCTTACAGCCTTAGCAAGTGAGCAGACCCAGCAACTGTGGGGCAGGGGCAGCCCGATAACACGTACTAATACAGAAACGAGGCAGCAACTCAACCCACGGGGAAGCCCACGCCACAGGCGAAAACTGGTACACAGCCCTCCCCTATCCGCCCCCCTTGTGTCTGCCTGCTGAGCTCTTCCCTGTATTTTGTGACACAAGCTTTCAAATTCTTTTTTTTTTGAGTTGGAGTCTCACTCAGTCGCTCAGACTGGAGTGCCGTGGCCGCTCCCGGGTACCGCGGCCTCGACCTGCCGGGCTCCGGCGATCCTTCCGCCTCAGCCTTCCGAGTAGCTGGAATTACAGGCGCGCGCTACCACGCCCAGCTCAATTTTGTTTATTGTGGAGATGAGGTCTCGCCAAGTTGCCCGGGCGGGTCTCGAACCCGCGGGCTCAGGCAATCCACTCACCTCAGCCTCCCAAAGGGGCGGGATTACAGGCTGAGCCACCGAGCCCGGCTCTTCCCTGTATTTTGTGACACACAAGCTTTCAAATTCTTAAGAGGCAGCATTACCTGCCGGATGCCGTACTACCTTGGAGGTCAAGCTTCGAAGACAGAAACCAAACTGGCATGCCGTCATCAACCCAGTGGTCTCTTTCCCTGTGCCGGGAAGAGACATCGGGTCTCCAGCAAGAAGACGGTGGCCACCTACCACGTCTGTGTTGGTGATCTTGGCCAGCAGCTCCGTCAGGGCATCGCAGGTGAGCGAGCTCACTTCTTCATCCTGCTGGAGTCCGCAGATGGCCGCGCCCACGCTGCCAGTTGCGATCATCGAGGGCGGGTACATGGCGAACTTAAAGTCTGCGGGGAACGAGAAAAAAGGAGGTCAGGCCACAGGAGAAATCTGGACCCATCAGTTCCCCAGCCTGCAGAGACTCGGAAGTATCAGGATGGCGACAGGCCAGTGGCACGCGTGACCTCGGGACACACCCTCCCCTGAGTCCTTCTTTTTCTGAGTCAGAGTCTTACCCCGTCCCTCAGGCTGGAGTGCAGTGGCACACTCACAGCCACCGCAGCCTCGACCCGCTGGGCTCCGGCGATCCTTCCGCCTCAGCCTTCCGAGTAGCTGGAACGACAGGCGCGCGCTACCACGCCTGATTTATTGTAGAGACGAGGCCTCGCCCAGTCGCCCAGGCTGGCCTCAAATCTGCGGGCTCAGGCCATCCCCTCACCTCGGCCTCCCAAAGTGCTGGGATGACAGGCTGAGCCACCGGCCCCGGCCTGAATCCTTCTTTCTTTTCACAAGAAGCCTTTCATTCATTTGCTATCACTGTGGCTGCTTCAGGCTTAAACGGAGGAGACTGAGGTGGGAAGGAAGAGAGCTCGTCTGAGTGCGCACTAAGTGGACGCACCAGGGCCTCAAGGCCCCCAGCTCCAAAGTCCCATGGTCTTCGGAGGGGAGTGAAAGCACGTGCAAGGTGTCCTTGACTCCAACGGGGGCAAAAGAGTGAGCGCGGCGCAGCCTCCTCTGCGGGGGGTGGGATGGGGCTGAGTAGGGCCAGCAGCGAAGACCAGAGACCCATGCTCCAGATGTGGGGAGGAGGAGGAGTCCGAGGGGATGGGGGAATCAGGGAAGGCTTCAGGAGGCACGATTGTCCAGATGGGGTCTGGCCACCTTCTCTGAACAAACAGCAAGGACTCACAGGGCTTAAAACAAAGATTTGGCTGGAAAAAACACAACAGATGAAGAGAAGCCGCACTGCAGAGAATGGGTGCATGGGAGTCAAGCTTCACCCAATTCCCAGCCGCTGGCCCAACGTCAAGGATGCTCAGAGCATCAGGCCTGAGGATGGGGCTTTCATCAAGCACCAAAGACTAGCCACTGTACCCTTGTCAGGTGGAGGGCTTGGCTTGGTGTTTAGGGCTTGAGGGCCTGAAGGCCCCATTTTCCTGCTAGGAAGAAAAAAAAAATGATTTGTGGCGAGACATGGTGGTTCACACCTGTAATCCTAACACTTTGGGAGGTTGAGGCAGAAGGATGGCTTGAACCTGAGAGTTTGAGACCAGCCTGCGCAACATAGCGAGACCTCATCTCTAAAGAAAATTTTAAAAAATTAGTCAGGTGTGCTGCACACCTGTAGTCCCGGTTCCTCGAGAAGCTGAGACAGGAGGATCACCTGAGCCCAGAAGGTCAAGGCTGCGATGAGTCATAGTCACGCCACTGCGTTCTACCCGGCGTGATGGAGTAAGACCCCGACTCAAAAAAATAAATATGGTCAGACGCGGTGGCTCACGCCTGTCATCCCTGCACTTTGGGAGGCCGAGGTGAGAGGATGGCCTGAGCTCACGGGTTCAAGACCAGTCTGGGCAACTTGGCGAGACCTCATCTCTACAATAAATCAAAAAACCAGCTGGGCATGGTGGCGCGTGCCTGTGCTTCCAGCTACTCGGAAGGCTGAGGCGGAAGGATCACCTGAGCCCAGCAGGTCGAGGCCGCGGGGGCCGGGAGCGTGCCACTGCGCTCCAGCCTGGGCGACAGAGTGAGACACTGACTCAAAAATAAACAAACAAACAAACATAAAGACATAAATGTGGTCTGTGACAGAGAAATGCAAAACGGGATGCATCCGAGGGGTCTGAGTCCTCCCACCCACCCCGCTTCTCTGAGGGCCAACACAGAGGGTGCCCCTAAGCCCGAGACGGTCCAGCCTGGGGGACCAGACACCTTGTCTTCCTCTGAGCTCTCCCCTCCGGCGGTTGGGTGACCACCATCTAGC
Source organism: Carlito syrichta (assembly GCF_000164805.1). Classification (NCBI taxonomy): domain Eukaryota; kingdom Metazoa; phylum Chordata; class Mammalia; order Primates; family Tarsiidae; genus Carlito; species Carlito syrichta. The sequence goes on along the minus strand of NW_007070626.1, from coordinate 15,995 downwards.
AGCTGCAAGTCCCTCAAGGGGAGATCGAGACAGCCACACCTTTCTCTGATTACTGTTGCCACCAGCCCCCCCCCGCCCCGTGCGCCTCACACGTCCCATCCCGTCCGAGTGGCACATCAACCCCAAGGGTTTCCTCGAATACACAAGGAATCCCCCCACACGGCGGGTGGAAACCGGAGACCCCTGAGAGTTTCAGTTGCCCTTGCTTGAGTCCATGGGTTCAGAGGGACTATAATTTTATCAGCCACCCTGGGGGCACTCCGGGGCTTCCGAAGAACTGGTTTTTAGCACCACTGGTTTTAGCAGGACTCCCAGGAATTCACCGTCTGGGGAAGCAGGAGGTACTTGTGGGCAGGGGAGGCAGGGTATAGGGAAGCACGGGTCACCCCTCAAATCACAGCAGACCAGCCGGGCTCGGTGGCTCAGCCTGTCATCCCGCGCCTGGGGAGGCCGAGGCGAGTGGATTGCCTGAGCCCCGGGGTTCGAGACCCGCCCGGGCAACTTGGCGAGACCTCGTCTCTACAACAAATCAAAAATCAGCCGGGCGTGGTAGCGCGCGCCTGTAGTTCCGGCTACTCGGAAGGCTGAGGCGGAGGGATCGCCGGAGCCCGGCAGGCCGAGGCTGCGGTGGCCGGGAGCGGCCGCTGCACTCCGGTCTGGGCGAC
>NW_007070626.1:3892-15310 GCF_000164805.1 Carlito syrichta | reverse complement strand
CAAAAAAAAAAAAAAAAAAATCACAGCAAACATATTAGGGCGCATCTACAGAAAAACAGTCCCTCTGCCCTGATTTTCCCCTTCTTCCCACACAAGGCAAATGTTACATGGATGCAGCGGGGACCCTCATGCTAAGTGAACTCTCACAGAAACAGAGGACTCGTAAGTGGGCCCTGATCACTGGACACACGTGTGCAAAGATGGGATCGGCAGACACTGGACCCTGCGAGGGGGAGTGGGGTGGGAGGGGAGGGATGGAGCCACATGGTAGCGCACTGGGAACCTGGTCCACTACTGGGAAGAGGACCAGCCAGAACAGCTGCATGCAACTTGCTCATGTAGTAAACCCTTACTTGTACCCCACAACTCCAAGCATTTTTATTTTGAGTCAGAGTCTCTGTCACCCAGGCTGGAGTGCATGGCACGCTCGCAGCCACCGCAGCCTCGACCTGCCGGGCTCAGGCGATCTTTCTGCCTCAGCCTTCCAAGGAGCTGGAACTATAGGCGCACACCATCACACTCTGCTACTTTTTTGATTTATTGTAGAGACGAGGTCTCGCCATGTAGCTCAGGCTGGTCTCAAACCCCTGAGCTCAGGCAATCCTCTTGCCTCCACCTCCCGAAGTGCTGGAATTATAGGTGTGAGCCACCGCGCCCAGCCCTAAAGTTTTATTTTTTATTTTATTTTTAAAAATAAGCTCTGTTATGGCCGGGCTCGGTGGCTCAGCCTGTCATCCCAACACTTTGGGAGGCCGAGGCGAGTGGTTTGCCTGAGCCCGCGGGTTCGGGACCCGCCCAGGCAACTTGGCGAGACCTCGTCTCTACAATAAATCAAAAAATGAGCCGGGCGTGGTAGCACGCGCCTGTAGTCCCAGCTACTTGGAAGGCTGAGGCGGAAGGATCGCCGGAGCCCAGCAGGTCGAGGCTGCGGTGGCTGAGAACGGCCACTGCACTCCGGTCTGGGTGAGACTCTGACTCAAAAAAAATAAAAATAAAAAAATTAAAATTAGCTGGGCATAGCAGCGCACGCCTGTAGTGCTGGCTACTTGGAAGGCTGAGGCAGAAGGATCACAGGAGAGCCCAGCAGGTCAACGCTGGGGTGGCCGTGAGCGTGCCACTGCACTCCAGCGTGGACGACGGAGTGAGAGTCCAACTTAAAATAAATAAATAACTAAGCAAGTAAAAACTAAGCTCCGCTGCAAAAACATTTCCTATGGCAGCACCTGTAACAGCCCACCGCCCCAGCACCAGGTCAGCGGAGTTCTTCAGAGACGCCACGCCTCCGTGGCCCACGCATGGCCCTCCCCGCCATCTCGGCTGCATCCCACCAGCACACAGCAAGCCTGGCTGTCTGTCCGCCTCCTTGGCTCTTTTTCCTTTGCCCACTCACCATTTCTGCCTCCGGAGGTCTGTCGATCCCGGGGCTGTGCCCAAGCCTGCTGCCCGCCAGCCCGCCTTACGCCTCCGCGGTCCCCATGGACGGCGTGACCGTGCCAGCCTCCCTGCCTCCCGCTCTGCTGTAGGTCTTCTTCCACATGGGTCGCGGGAGAGTGTTTCTCTGCCCAATAACCTCGTTAGCTCCCCCCTGGGACATTCACAACCCAAACGAGGCCGCCAGCCCATGGCCCTGGGCCCATAGAGGCCCGGGGTGGGAGCATCTGGCAGGGAAGGGGCAGCCCCGGCCCTCTCTTCCCTCCACCACAGGCCTCGGACAGGGAAGCGCGCCTCACATGTGCCCACTGCGAGCAACACCGACTCCTGCCGGCAGCATATGAATTAACTCCTAGAAGCAGGTGTGCCCTTGCACAAGGGGCCTCCACCCCTCTTTTTGTTTTGCTAAGAAAATGCCCACAGGTGCCTTCCCGGGGACACTGTCCCCTGCCCCACAGAACTGGGGAACACTGCATAGACTTGGCTCCTTGGAGCAGCTCAGAGTGGCGCCAATGGGCTGAGGGCCCACTGCAGCACCGCCCTCCGCTGCCCGCAATGTGCAGGTGGGTGACGGTGTCTGCCTCTGGCTCCCTGAGCTCAACCCAGGCCTCCCCTGAGCTTGTCAGACACTGAGGCAACGTCAGCACTCAAGCTAGTCCAGATCGTGAGACTTTTTTCCTTCCAAGTCCCTGGCCTCCCCTTTGTCTAGGAAGGGTTTGGGTTAGATCTGCTTTCTTTTTTTTTTCGATTGGAAAATTTAGTTTATTGAGACAGTAAATTAGAGAGGAGACCCGCCTTCCCAAGGTCAGGGAGGGGACAAAGCCTTGGAAAACATGGCCTGGCCATAGCTCAAAGAACACATGGCCACACCACAGCTTAGCAAGGCAATGGCAAATGGGGGGGGGGGGGGAAGAGAGAGAGAGAGAGAGAGAGAGAGAGAGAGATTGATTTGCCTTCCCAAGGCAGGGGAGGGGACCAAAGCCAGGAAACATGGTAGCCATAACTAAAGAGCCATGTAGACACACCGGTGTTTAACAAAGCAATAGCCAGATGTTTTCTATACCTGCAGTTGCAACTAATTCATAGGCCCTGAAATTCATTTGTGGGTCCTATGGCCAGCATGTGTTATTGTTGTTTATTTTACTACATAGGGTAGGACAAAAAGTATCAGGAAACTGCCTCATGTGGGAAGAGTTAATATTGTTTGGGGAAACTTTTGTATCCATTTGATACTGTTGTACAAGTAGCCAGAGTTGTTATAAAATGTGTCTCTTCCTTTGTGGCTCAGGTCACAGAGTTTAAAGATCATAGGCAGGCCTGGGCACCATGCTTCATGCCTGTGAGCCCAGGGAGGCTGAGCTGGGAGGACCGCTTGAGCTCAAAAGTTCAAGATCAGCCTGCGCGACATAGCGAGACCTCACCTCTACAAAAAAAGGAAAAAGTTGCCGGGCTCGGTGGCTCAGCCTGTAATCCCGCGCTTGGGAGGCCGAGGTGAGCGGATTGCCTGAGCCCACGGGTTCGAGACCCGCCTGGGCAACGTGGCGAGACCTCATCTCTACAATAAATCAAAAACTAGTCGGGCATGGTAGCATGCGCCTGTAATTCCAGCTACTCGAAAGGCTGAGGCGGAAAGATCGCCAGAGCCCAGCAGGCCGAGCCTGCGGTGGCCGGGAGCGGCCACTGCACTCCAGTCTGGGCGACAGAGTGAGACTCCAACTCAAAAAAAAAAAAAGGGAAAAAGTCATCCTGGCATGGTGGCGCATGCCTGTAGTCCCAGCTACTCGGGAGCCTGAAGTGGAAGAATTGCCTGAGCCCAGGAGGTTGAAGCTGTGGTGAGCCATGATCACGCCACTGCACTCCAGCCTGGGTGACACAGCGAGACCCTGACTCTAAAAAATACTTTTTAAAATCAGTAAATATATATATATTTTTTCAAGATCGTAGGCAGGATAATCTCCCAGGTGCTTTCCAGCTCTACTTTGCTTTTACTTGGGGGTCTGGAATGAAAAAGACCCCCAAGGAAAAGAACAAGGAAAAGGCAGTAGGAAGTAGCATGGTGTCCACCAGCCGGCGTCACCAAGTATCCCTCTCACAGAGCACTCTTCCTCCTGCATGGCACCAGGGCTGCCCCAGGACCATGCTCAGGGACACCCCCCTCTCTACCAGTAGAGCAGAGAGAAAAACACAAAAGAGGAACATCACTTCACTTGGGTACTAGCTTCCACCCTTGTGCTAGCTCTAGTGAGGCAACCCCTACACCCATCCATGCAAAACTCTACCCGACTCACGTGGCCATCGCTGAAAACGTTCAACTTTGGCTACCACACAGAAGGAGAAATGTTCACAACAGCCACTTGGGAGAAGGGAGCAGAAAAATCAAACTGCGGGCATGCGTGCTGCGATAAAAAAAGTTACAACTGTCTATAAGTTTGTAAATACACACACACACACACACACACACACACACACACACACGCATGGGATGAATTAGAAGGATACGCTGAAAACAAAAACTGCCCTGTTGAATGGGGAAACACGGATACGTTTGTCAAGTTTGCTCTTAATATTTGAACAAGTGAAAACCAGGTAAAAATCTCTTAGAAATCTAAATCTCTTGGTCAAAAGTGCCAACAAAAGGCTGGGTGCAGTGGCTCATGCCTGTAATCCCAGCACTTTGGGCGGCCGAGGTGGGAGGATTGCATGAGACCAAGAATTGAGGTCAGCCTGGGCAACATAGTGAGACCTCATTTCTACAAAAAATAAAAAAAGTAAGCTGGGTGTGGTGACATCCACCTGTAGTCCCTGCTACTTGGGAGGCTGAGGCAGAAGGATTGCCTGAATCCAGGAGGTGGAGGCTGCAATGTGCTGTGATCATGCCACCGCACTCCAGCCGGGGTGACAGAGTGAGACTCTGACTCAAAATGCAAAACAAAAGTGCCAACAAGCTCTATCTTAGTGCAGAAGGCATGCCCGGGGCTGAGCATCTGTCCTCTTCACCTTGAGCTGCCCAGCCCATCTGAAAAGGTGAGATGCGTATGACTTCCTGCGATCTCTTCTTTTTCCTCAGCAGAGCAAGAAGCAACGAAGTGATGCGTGATCCCTCTGGATTGAGTCACTGCAGCGTGTTCGAGGAAGCACGGACTCCCGCAAAATGTAAGATACCCTTCCTGCTCCTAAGAAGGCACCAGGCTTCTTAAGACTGGACACCAGCTCCACCGTGACACAACACAGCATGGTGTGCTAAAAATGGCGAGGTGCAGGCCAGGCACAGTGGCTGACGCCTGTAATCCCAGCTCTTTGGGAGGTGGAGGTGAGAGGACTGCCTGAGCCCAGGGGTTCGAGACCAGCCCGGGTCACTTGGCAAGACCGCGTCTCTACAAAAAATAAAATTAGCCAGACATGGTGGCCCGCACCTGGAGTTGCAGCTACACGGAAGGCTGAAGTGGAAGGATCGCCTGAGCCCAGCAGGTGGAGGCTGCGGTGGCAGTGATCATGCCACTGCACTCCAGCCTGGGAGACAGAGCAAGACTAACGGGAAAAGGAAAGGGGAGGAAAGTGAGGTGTGCACGACGGGGTCGACTTCCAAAGAAGCCTCTCCAAGAACGGAGGTCCTCGGTGGAGAGGGCGACTGGAGACACACCCTGGAAGACTCCCCGGGAGATGGGAAGGATTTGGAGAGTAGCGTCAGACAGCTCTGAGCAGGAAGACAGAGTAACCAAGTAGCCTCCCTGCCTGCCCCAGCCCCCGCTAGACACAGGGGTGTCTTCCTCCCCGAAGCTGCATCTGGTGATCTGAACAAAGCAGGAGTTCAGCCACCCACCTTGCCATGGGGCACAGAGGCTGTCCCAGGGTTTATGGCTCTGGATCCCTCCCATAGAGGCAGACCCCTGGGGCAATGCAGCTCACTGTTGGAGTGCTAGCCAGCTCTGGAATCAAACTGGGATGGAATCTCTCTGTTTCTCTCTCTCTCTCTTCTTTGAGTTTTTTTTTTTTTTTCTCTGTCACCCCGACTGGAGTGCAGTGGTGCGATCATGGCCCACCACGGCCTTCACCTCCTGGGGTTCAGGCGACCCTTCAGCCTCAGACTTCTGAGTTGCTGGGACTATAGGTGCATGTCACCATGCCCGGCTAATTTTTTTTATTTTTTGTAGAGACGAGGTCCCGCTATGCTGCCCAGACAGGTCTGGAACTCTGGGCCACAAGCAGCCCTCCTGCCTCAGCCTTCCAAAGTTCTGGGATCACAGGCATGAGCCACTGCGCCTGGCCACTGGGACGGAATCTCTATCTCACCACCTACCAACTATGTGAAGATGAGCAAGTTAAGTCCCCATTTTCTCACCTGTAAATAAGGGGAATAATTATACCTACCTTGCAGTGTTGTTCCGAGGAGTCTACTAAAATAAACCACGTAAAAGCACAGAGCCAGGACGGGCGCGGTGGCTCACGCCTATAACCCCAGCATTTTGGGAGGCCGAGCTGAGAGGCTTGCCTGAGCCCGCGGGTTCGAGACGCGCCTGGGCAACTTGGCGAGACCTCATCTCTACAATAAATCAAAAAGCTAGCTGGGCACGGTGGCACGTGCCTGTAGTTCCAGCTACTTGGAAGGCTGAGGCAGAAGGATCGCTGGAGCCCAGCAGGTCGAGCCTGCGGTGGCTGGGAGCGCGCCACTGCCCTCCAGCCTGGGTGACAGAATGAGACTCCAACTCAAAAAGAAAAAAAAAAAAGCACAGAGCCTGGTTCGAGGTCAGTGATCCTTGTCATCCTCACCCCCCACCACTCTCACTGTTGGGACTTCCCAAGGGGCTGTGGAGGACAGTCCTGACAGCTGGAGATGCTAGCCTGCACCTGGAGGGGTGACGAGAGTGGGGCTGACGTCCCTGGATTGCAGGCAGAGGCCAGGAAGAATGAGAGCTCTGTGCTTCCTGGAGAATCTGTCACTCTCCAGCCGTGTTATGTGTCTCAAAAATGACCTCACTGAGTCCCCAAAGCCCCCTGCCACTTTGTCAGTAGGAGGAGAAAGTGTGACCCACATGGGAATAGAAGGAGTCCTGTGAGCCCTCAGTGGATGAGAGACAGGTTGGCCGTGGTGCTCCCAGCACCCCCACATCCATTCAGACGGGGTTCGCCCACAGCCCAGGCACAAGCCCCACGGACCAGAGGCATCGGGTGTTCTGACACTCCCTCCGGCCTCCTGGTCTGCCGTGGAGCGAGGGACACGCCTTCGGGAAGTCCCTGCTCCCCAGACAAGCGCCCAGTGCAGCTTTGGTGTGGTCTGCACTCCTGTCCAGGTCAGCAGTGGTGACAGCAAGGCACTGGGAAAAAGGGACCCAAGCCTCACCAGTCTCAAACATCTCCTTGGGCAAGTAAACGGATGTCATCTTGAGAGTTAGGTGATCTGTCTGATCACCACAAGAGTCAGGCCTGGGGTTCAGATGGAGACATTTGGACCCTGGATCCAGAGCGCTACCTAACTTACCAGAAGCCGCACAGCTCTGAAGTCACGCACCCCGAAGGAGCAGAGGTTTGTCTTTCCTATCAGAAGTGGAAGGAGAACCAGCCAGAAAGTGCCCGGGCTCAGAAGTCAAAAGTCTGGGGTCCTAGCCCAGGCCCTCGCTCGGCTCCAGCAAGCCGACCCTGCCCACGTACCAACTCCCCGCCCCCAAGCGACCGGAGCGAGGTGGCGGAGAGGGGCTGGGGGAGCAGGGGGTGGCCCACCGGGCTCCCCCATGTAGGCGAGGGCAGTGAGAAGGGCACCTTCGTGTGTGGACTTCTCGGTGTGACTTCCCCGAAGGAAGAGTTCTGAGTCAGATGAGTCGGAAACCACAGAGCACGAGGCCCTCCCTGCCCGGGGTGCTGAGCACTGACCGGCGGGCCTTGGCAGCCAGGCCTTAAAGCGCAGGAGTGGCCGCTAGGCTCCTGCTCCCCAGTTGGAGGCACGAGAGAGACGCTTGCCCTAAGGCAGAAAAACGGGCAATTCTAGGTCCGGCGCCCCCCGCCATGTCCCCTTCCTCCAACCTGCTGTCAGGTGGGAGCTTAGGGGGCTGGAGGCCAGGGTGCTGTTACCCAGCGCAAGGGACCAACGAGGACGTCATGCGGCAGCCCTCACCCGCCACCCCCAGACAGGGCCAGCGCACCCTGTCCCCGTGGGGCGGGGCTTCCGCGGCTGGTCGGGAAGGCGAGGCAGCTGCCAAGGCCTGGGTGGGGGGAGGCGGGGGGGCCACTCATTCACCTCGCAGCCAGCCTGTCCCCGCAGGGGCCCGTCCCTACGGTAGTCCCCACACGGGCCTGTCCCCACAGGGCGCCGACGGAAGCGGCGAGACTCCCAGTTCAACATGCCACTTCCCCTCAGCCACGTGACCTCTCCTTCGCAGAGGCGGCTCAGAGGCTCAGGATGGAACGACGGGTTCACTCCTCCCTCCCCAGCAACCCTCAAGGCGAACCCCCCATTCCAGATCGAGGGTCAGCAGTGTCTCCCATGGTGAAGGGCACACCTGTAGGTCAGGGCGGGAGGACTGGGACGGGATTATGGGATGTCGCCGCCCACAGGCGTGGGCCTCAGGGTGGGAGGCCCCGGAGGGAGCTCCTCATGGGTGCAGCCTCGGAAGGTGGGCTCCCAGGGCTTTGGGGGGTGAGGGGAAGGATACGGCGGGCCTGGGGAGGGAGGGAGGGCCAGAATCTCCCCGTTCCACATCAAGCTCAAAGTCAAAGCCAGGGGCTCTTCCAGGCTAACTGGAATCACCTGTTGAGCATGACATCACGGCTCGAGAACCTCCCGACGCCAGAGTGCGAGCCTGAGTCATCTCCCATGGTCTTTCCCCAGCTGCAGACCTGGGGAGTCCAACCGCAGGACAGCCACCAGGGACTAGGGCTCAGTTTCCACTTGCCCGGGGACAAAGGCTCCGAGAAAGGGAATGTCAGGACCTGCCCGGGGAGAAACACCAGCAGCTCGAGGCCGTCTCTCCCCCCACAAGCCAGTTCAGGCTGGGTGGGGAAGGGAAGGAGGCCGTGTCTCTGCCTTTCTGGCCATCGTTCCCCAGAGCCCCGCGAGGGAAGGCCGCCCCCCGCCGCCAGCCTTCCCGCGGCCCCCTCTTCCCCTTTCACACACACATACGCTCTCCACATGCCGCGGACGCCTGCCAGCTCTTTCACAACCTGCTTTTTCCATCCCCTCGCCACACAGCCCGCCGGGCGGCCACCATCTCTCTCCGGATCCCCTGCGGGCCTCTAAGACCGGCGAGGCGGCAGGTGCTTCACCAGCTCTGGGATCAGAGGGCGGGAGAGAGGCGTGGGTGCGGGGCGCCATCGTTCAGGCTGGAGAGTCTGGGCATCTTCCCCTGCGGGCCTCGGCCACGCCATGCCAGCCCTGGTCCTGGGAGGCGCTCGCCCGGTCACCACACCAGGGCCCAGGATGCGGGATTTCCTCTTCCAGGAAGGTGTTTCCTCCAAGAAAAGCAGCCCTCGGTGTTTCTACAGGCCGGCTGTAGACTTCTCGAAGCTCTACCCAGCAGGGATTGGACGCGACTCAGCCACTCACCCAAACCCGAGTGCGGAGCAGGAAGAGAAATGCCCGGCGAGATGGGCTCATCCTTTCTAGACAAAGGAAGCTTCTGAGGACAGCCTGCGCTCTGACACACCTGTGTTTGAGGTTTACTGCTCAGCGGTTTTCATCTGGCTGGAAGGTGTCCATCCTTTCCTTCCAAAGTTGAAACCAGCTCAAGGTCCCGAAAAGCAGTCTGCGTGACGGCCTCTGTCCTCAGCCCCTGAATCCCAGGCTCCCGATTCTGGCCCCGAAGTTGGCAGCCAGCCCAAAGATCTGGGCTAGAAGGCCACGGGTGGGCTCAGACAAAACCCGGGGACCGGCCTGGACACAGGTAACTCCACCCAGCACCTCTGTCCCAGTCAGAGATCAGAGAAGAGCAAGGGGCGGATAGACCCCAAAAGATCGGTCAGTCAAGAGACAATGTCAAAGCAGAACTCAGGCTACCAGCACTGGACAAAGGGGGAGTTTAGGGTCAAGGGTCAGCAGTCCTAGGGCCCGAGAGAAAGGACGGGCTGGCCCCGCTCCCACAGTGAATCATGACAGGAGAGAAAGGGACAGTTGAGCCTGGGAGACAAAATGACAGGTCAACGGGGGACTGACCTCTCGGGCCCAGGCCAGACAGCAGGAAGAGGGAAGGAAGCCAAAAGGTGGCTATCGTCCATCCAAAAGGGCTCTCGAGGCCACCCCCCGGGGGCAAAAGGAAGAGCCACGGGCTCTCCCACAAGGACGCACGGGCACATGTGCATGCACAGGCCTGATCTGGAGCTCGTAGGGCAAGACGAGAGGACACCAGCACGGGGAAGCCTGGACCGTGTGCCCTGGACATGGATGGGGGAGGCTTGGAGTCCTACACGCAAGCCAGCGCGTGCAGTGCACATAGGCCCGGCGAGAAGCAGGCGGGGACAGCCAGGAAAGGAAAGCCATCGTCTCCACCTTGGCTGGAACGCTCAAAGTCAGAGTCAAAATCGGAGAGTGTGACATTTTCGCAGTTGGCACCCCAGCACGTCTGCTGAACACGCCTCCCGGTTCACAGAGCACTTCCACGGGCATCGTCTATTTCTGACGTCAGGTTTCCTAACCACTCAGGAAAGGCTGAGGGAGGATGTATCGACAGGCTTGTTTTGCAGTCGGAGTTCAGAAAGGTTAAGCAGCCCATCCAAGGTCACCCAGCGATAAGTAGCAAAAAGCCTGACCCTCTGACGGTGCGCACAGGGCCTGAAGTCATGGTGCCCGTTCTATAATCCTTGGGAGGATAGCATGAGTAACAGTAACAAGGTACTGAAACAAATTAACCTCCGAGTCCCACCTATACAATTGAACTGCTCTTGACAAACTGGACGTGAACCACTCCAAAAGGTCTGCCCCAAAGGTCGCTTCTTTTTTTCTTTCTTTTTTTTGAGTCGGAGTCTCACTCCTTCGCCCAGGCTGGAGTGCAGCGGCAAGCATGCTCACGGCCACCCCAGCACCGACCTGCTGGGCTCCGGTGATCCTTCCGCCTCAGCCCTCCGAGTAGCCAGAACTACAGACGCGCACTACCACGCCCAGCTATTTTTTATTTTGTTGTAGAGACGAGGTCTCGCCAAGTTGCCTGAGCTGGTCTCGAACCCGTGGGCTCAGGCGATCCACTCGCCTCGGCCTCCCAAAGCGCTGGGATGGCAGGGTGTCACCAAGCCCGGCCGGTCACTTCTATACCTATCCTATCGAACCGACATCCCCGCGGCGGATGTTTGAGCTTCCAGGGTCTCTGCCACGGCAAATACCGAGAAAAAACCATAGAAACTGGCCGAGGTGCAGTTTCATCGTGTCTTCGGAAAAGTCAGAGCAAGCAGGCCAGTGAGGACCATGTGTCGAGTGTGAAATCAATTGTGTCCACCGCCGCAGCCCAAATCACCGTGTGCCCACACCCCCCCGGAGTGAGGGCGTCAGACCCCTGGCCGCGTCCTCCCTGACAGCCAACCAGGCTCGCTCCCGGCCAGCAGAGGGAACAGCCAGAAGGTCACAAATGCCCTACTGTAAGGAAGCATTCCTTTGGTCTCCCTTGCCACTTATCAGGGCCGGCAGCACATTTATCTTGACATTGTTCCTTTAACCTCCACGTGTCCCTTCCCCCACCCCAAATTTCCTCTCGGGCTTATCTCCAAGCCATCCTTTTCCTCCAAAGATTAAAGATTTAAACACAACCCCTGAGCAGTATACGTAATCTTCAAAGAGCACTTTCGACCTCATAAAGGATATTTTAACAGGCACTCATTTTATTTTCCCTTACCACACCTGTCCTCATAAACCCTTTATGAGTTCCGCAGAGAAAGAGAATACACCACCTCCGATAAAGTTAAAGGAAGAGGAAAAGCCACCCAGGAGTGTAACTCGGGACTCGGAACCACCAGGGACCACCCCCCGCCCGAGCCCCCTAGACTAACACGGAGCTCGCACCCCCCTTGGCCTCT
>NW_007070626.1:1888-3872 GCF_000164805.1 Carlito syrichta | reverse complement strand
GGGGGGGGGGGGGGGGGGTCTTACCGGTGGCGCACAGGGCAATGAAGGTCTGCGCGTGCTTGCGGATCAGAGACAGCTTCTCCCGCTGCTGGGGCAGCTTGCGCAGGATGTGCTCGATGAAGTCATGGGGGGTGACGGCCGCCAGGTTCCACTTCAACTTTCCCAGCACCACCAGCTCCCACTCCTGGAGGGGACAGCAAGAGGGGCGGAGGATAAAGCCCGAGGCTGGCCTGGTGTCGGGGGCTGGAGCCCTGGAGGATAAAGCCGCGAGCCCGGCCCGCCCTAAGGAAGCTCGTCCGGACACGGCTGCCGGGTCCGAGGCAGGGCCCGGCGTCCGCGTGTCCCAGAAACGTCGAAGGTGCCGATGGCTCTGCTCGTGCTTCCAACGTCAGGCTCCACGGAAAATAACGAGAGCCCGGGTGGCCGTTGCCAAGACTCTGCTTTCCTCGGCTTCTTTTCCCCTCCAGCTGCCCGGCCCCCACCCAATGCTGGCTTCCAGGCAATACTGCTGCCCGCCCACCCAGAAAGCTGAACGTTCGAACCTACGCTGAGACGCGGCCAAGGTCATTGTGGCCTCTGGGCTGTAACGTATCATTTATGTCGCTATCGCTGGATTAATAGTCTTTCTAATCCTCATGGAAAAATGATGCCTGCAGATAGAGCTCAAACTAAGGTTCCTTGGCCTCACTTCTTGGCAACCTATCAGACTGCGTTTCCTTGGTGCCAGAAAGTGGCATTTTTCTCCTTGCTGCTAAAACGTTCCCCTTTGACACATCACGCAGACATCTTGGGGATGTGACACTCAGCCCTTTGGCCTAAATGTTTCCCGGGCCCCTGTCATCGTGACTCAAGGACTGCATGGCCACTCGCAGCCTACTTCACAGATGGAGGTGATTTGGGCCAAGGCAAAAGCGCTTGGTCAGAGTCACAGAACCCTTCAGTCCAAGGGCCAGGACAACACAACCGTCTCTCCTGGGCCTCTGGCCAGCAGACCACCTGGCAGAGAACCTTGCTTCTCTCTTTTACTGAGATACTTACGGGAGCTTGTGCTCCGAGGGAAACGGTTCAACAATAAGACCTTAAAAATACGGTATGTGACTTCGGAGAGAAGATACGCCCATCAAGTAGTTGTCTTCGGAAGAATGTGAGACAGGGACCAGCATGCACCCCACGCTCCTGTTCACCCCAAGACCCCAGAATTCCTTCCACTTGCTGAGCCAAGGGCCAGAGGCTGGAGCAACCCGTGCTCTGTCCAGGCCTCACGTGGCAGCACTAGCTAGCTGTGTGGTCTGGGGCGATTCCCTTTCCCTTCACAGGCCTCAGCTTCCTCATCTGTAAACTAGGAGGACTCTTCCAGATCCCAGCTTCTAGGATAAAGAGACAGGGAGTGGGAAAAAGCCAGGATTATTTGGAGCGATATAAATCAGCTTGGCTAGTCCTTGAAAAATGGGGGCGTCCTGAAGAAACACCTCAGCTCGCCCTCATGTTGAAACACGTGAACCCAACGAAGATGACTTTTTCCTGCTCTCCCCCGAGAAAGGCAATTCTAACATGTTGTTTTTTTTTTTTTCTTTGCAAGCTTTAAAATCTGCCTTGGCTTTGGATGGAGACTTGGGAGAAAGAGAGAAAGAGGAAAAAAAAAAGTGCTGATAGACAACGGAAGCACCAGCATCTCCAAAGGTGGCTTGAAATCGCGGCCCTTCCTTCTCGCGGGGGAATGTGAGTATGAACCGCTGGTCTCGCACCATTATTAAAGGCAGCAGAACTGCCCGAAGAAAGCACCTTTCTGGGCCTCTCGGACCAGACCAGAGGCAGCTGAAATCTGGCAGCGGTTCAAAGGTGAAGTCATCCGGGCTGCATTCTCGGCGATTCCGCCCCCAGCCCTGCGCGTGTCTGCCGCTAGATGGCGGCACCGCCCCAGAAAGGAGGGCGCCTCACAAAGAGCTCGGTGGAAGCAGCCAGGCTCAGCCCTGCCCGGGGACTC
>NW_007070626.1:0-1726 GCF_000164805.1 Carlito syrichta | reverse complement strand
TCAGCAGCGCAGAGAAAGGTGTGCAAACCGCCGGGTGGACCCCCGGAGCCGCCCTTCCGTCCAGCACTGCTGCACTGGGGCGGTCTCCCATGGGAAGCTGGGGGTTGGGGGGTGACACCGGGTGGGAAAACGCCTGCCTCCCTGGCAGAAACGCAGAGTCAAGACAGGACCCCTGGGGTTGTACAGAGGTCACAGGCCCACTGGAGCCGGGAACCCAGGCCTCAGACTCCTTAAGTAAAAGGCCACAGTTTGACCTTGTGGGGGGGGGATCAGTGAGCTGATATTTAGTGAACAGCTACTACGTGTAGATAGCTTGAGACTTTATGGATGTGCCAGACGCGACCTGTGGACTCCAGGATTTTTAGGAGACACCCCACACCACGTTCCTGTCACGGGAATACATTCCCGGAATGTGAGCAGCCAGGCTATTTTTCTTTCTTTCTTTCTTTTTTGTCATTTGAGATGCTGGAGCTTAATTCAAACAAGGTCGCTGCTCATGAATATATTGCCACGCTGGCCCTACTGTGTGCCCAACTGCCAGTGAAATCTCCCCAGCGTGCTTTCCCACGGGGTCGCCTTCACGGGCTGGGTCTCCGAGCTCGGCCCGAGGCCTGGCACACAGTAGGTACGCAAAACGCAGGCCGGCCTCTCCGAGTAAGAGAGCGGGCTCTGGGCCGGGTGAAAAATCCTGGAGGTGGGGCGGCTCTGGACCCCAGCGCCCGCTGGGGAAGTGGTGGGCCCCAGGCTCGCTGCTGGCCAGCCGCAGGCCGCAAGGAAGGACAGAGGAGGAGCACCAGGCATTACCAGCAGCTCCTGCGGCTTGATGGAGTTGTCGGTGTAGATGCACAGCTTCTCGGCGGTCAGCGGGATGGTCTCCTTGAGCTTGGACGCCAGGAACATGCAGACGGCACCCAGCAGCTGCAGATGGGACTTCGGAGTCGGGACCCCGGCCAAGAAGCGGTCCAGGTAGTTCATGGCCAGAGGGAAGACCTCCTCTTCGCACTTCTGCTCCTCGCAGACCTACGTCGGGGGCGGGAGGCGATTGGGTTGGGGGGCCAGGGAGGAGCCCCAGAAGAGAAAAGGAATGGGGGGGAGCGTCATCTACAGAAAAAAATCCATTTTTTGGCGGGGCGTGGGAGGGGGAGGGGAGTCGAATGCGCGACGCGAAGAAAGAGGAAAACGGGGGTGGATGGGAACAGCCCACCCGCGCTCGGGGGCTCCCGGGGAGCCAGGAGAAGGGGGCGAACTCACGGCCCCGGGCGGGGAGGCCGGGAAACGCGCAGTGGCTGCCGCGGCCCCGCGACGCGCCCTCGGCGACTCCGTCGCGCACTCGAGCTCGCTCGCTCTTTTTTGGATTTCGTCATCTTTTCAAAAAATCGGTAAAAATATTCTGGGGGCTCCGGGGGTCTACTTCTTGGCCCCATCCGGACCCCCGGATCCCGCCCTATCATTCCCGACAATTGGAAAAATTGTCCGGGGGTGTCCCCGCGGCGCAGGGGCCGCTATCGGGGGGCGGGTGGAGAGAGGTGGGGAGGAGGGGGGAGGCGAGAAGGAAGCGCGCCGCAGCCTCGGCGGCCGCCGCCGGAGCAGGGGGGACGGCTTCAAAAAATAATTAAAAATCGAGGAAACACCCCAGAAAAGCCCTTTTGGCGTGAAAACCCCCAAGAGGACCCAGGCTCCCCGACACGGAGGTTTCGGGGGCCAGCAAGGCCCGTCCCTCGGCCCC
>NW_007070625.1:0-1090 GCF_000164805.1 Carlito syrichta | reverse complement strand
CAGGGACAGGTACAGATGTAGAACTACCATGTTCTCAGGAGACATTCCTGTTGGGACAGAGAAGATCTGAGGAGATCAGTGGCCCCTATACCTCAGGAGGCATCAGCAGGGCAAGGAAGCCCAGGACACACGGCCGGCTTGGAGATCCTGGAGGAGGAGGGGCAAGGCAGGAAGAGGCTGCAGTTCCACTGATGAGACAGGGGGCTCAGAGCCACGCTGATTGGAGAATGCATGTCAACGAGATCTCATCACTTGTGTCACTCAGATGTAGGCACTTCACATATTCTCAGAAAGAGCAAAACCAGGTCACTTATTTGCATTCCTCAGATGCCCAGTACAATGCTAAACACGGCCTTGACATTCTCTTCCTCCCTGACCCTGGTGCCAGGGGACCAGGATAAGCTGAGGGTCTGTTCCTTGGCTCAGAGAGAGGGGACAGTTCACCATGAGGCTGAGTTTTGAATGGCTGCAGTTCTGAAGGTGGCCGAGACTGGCATGAAGACGACTCTGCATGGAGATGGTCTTCCCATTGACGTCTCAGAGAGTTCTCTCCTCTCCCTGTCACTTGGCCCCAGTGATGTTTGTTTTTTGTTTGTTTTTGAGATGGGGTCATGCTTTGTTGCCCAGGCTGAAGTGCAGTGGCGAAATCATAGCGTATTACAGCCTCAACTCCCTGGCCTCAAGTGATCTTCCCGCCTCAGTCACCCAAGCAGGAATAGCTGAAACTACAGGTGCATGTCACTATGCCAAGCTACTTAAAAAAAATTTCTTTTTTGGTAGAAACAGGGTCTTGCTATGTTGCCCAGGCTGGTCTCAAACTCAGCCTCAAGCAATCCTCCCGCCTCAGCCTCTCAAATCTCTGGAATTACAGGTGTGAGTCACAGCACCTGGCCAAGGTTCCGCTTTAAATACAGGGTTAGTTCAGGACACAGCTGAGTCAAAACACAATGCCTCAAGCATGTTTGTTATCCCTTTGGTTTGAAGGAATTAAGGGAATTGCTTGTATTATAATAAGACCTCTGGGCATGACATAGTAGCTGAATATTAAATCCTTTAACCCAAATTAATCTGAATTTCTAAATCAAAGTCT
>NW_007070624.1:0-1190 GCF_000164805.1 Carlito syrichta | reverse complement strand
TGCCTGTAGTTCCAGTTACTTGGAAGGCTGAGGTGGAAGGATTGCTGAGCCCAGCAGGTCGAGGCTGTGTTGGCCCGGGAGCATGCCACTGCCCTCCAGCCTGAGTGACAGAGTGAGACTCTGACCAAAGAAAGAAAGAAAGAAAGAAAGAAAGAAAGAAATGGAGCTGCATTCTGCATCCATCCTGCAGAGACTACAAGGGCTAGTCGACACGGGGACCATTGCAAAGTGACACAGGAGCCCAATGACTCCCAAAGGCAAGGCAGACTAGTGACACACAGTCCTTACTTAGTTCCTGGACATTCACCCCTTCGGGAGAGAGTTGGAATGACTGCTTTCCTATTGGTACAGTCTCTCTGCAGCCTTGGCCCAGTCACTAGCCCTTAGAGGGTGGGTAGCAGGCAAACTTTTCCAGCAGAAGGCTGTGTTTCCAAGTGCCAAAAATGCAATTGGCCATGGAGCTGCTGCAGAAGGCCCTGGGGAGCCAGTGTGTTTTTGCATGGTTGTGGGTTGCTAGGTCTGGGATAACCTGGGCAGCCTGCATTGCTCACCAACTCCTTAAATGAAGGGCTTCCACAGGGGAACATGGGGTAAGTTCGCCTGGCTTTGCTGTCAGGCCTGGCAAAGCCTACGGCATAGCTGCCACATCGAAGACCTCATTCAAGGTATGTCCAGCTGAAAGCACGGAACAACTTGGTCAGGCCAGATGGCTGGCCACGTGGGAGAGTCGGTCATCTACCAGTGCTTGTTTAAGGTAACCCGAAACATTTTTTAATAATCCTTTCATTAAAATTTTTATTTCCACCTGCTTCTAAATAACAGTGGAGCCAAGACCATGTAACCAGGGAGAATTTCATTACAGTGGAAACGTTCCTACACACGTTGTTTTCTTTGTGGTCCAGTAACCATGCTCCCGAGAGAGATCAGGCTGGGACACCCCAGGATGCACTACCTCGATGATGTCAGTGCTACCCTGGGCCCCAGAGAACCCATAATCTGATTTGATCTATAAGGTGATCTGCGTGATTGCTGGGACAAGCCGAAGGCTCTTACATCGCCCCAGTGGGAGAAAGGCTTGAGTAGGCATCCATGGGGGAGGTCTCTCCACCCAGTGAAGTGAACCTTAAAGTCACCATCATGTCCTGACAGCAGCTAACTGGTCCAGAGTACTTTTCTTATTGGACCTAAGG
>NW_007070623.1:2019-13022 GCF_000164805.1 Carlito syrichta | reverse complement strand
CCCTGGCCTCGTGGCTGACGGGCCCTGCCCGCCTCTCCTCGCAGGGAAAAGTCTGAAGACGCTTATGTCCAGGGGGATCCTGCAGGTGCACCCTCCCATCTGCGACTGCCCCGGCTGTCGGATATCCTCTCCGGTGGTGAGATGCGGGAGACGCGTTGGGGCTGGGGTTCATCGTTCCGGCGGCGGCGCTGGCCCCGTGCTTTCGGACTCCCCGCGAGCCGTGGGGGGCCTCCGAAGAGCGAGCGGCGGCCGGAGGGGCTTTGCCTTGGGGCCTCCCAGCCTCTACCTGGAGAGCGGGGAAGTCGGGCACGAGCCCTCCCGGCCTGGGTGCCTTGGAGCTGCCTCTCCTCCAGGCCTGGGTTGAGGGTTTTCTCCCTGGGTAATGTGGTTCAACGTGGGCCTGGAGACTCTGCCCCACCCCGGGCTTGGGGGTCACTGTGTCATCTGGCCTCCCCGGGCGAGGTGCTGGTTCTGGGTGCCACTGCGGTCTGAGTGGCCGGGGGCGTGGGTGTGAGTGACATGTGTCGATGGGGTGCTGAGGGCTGGATCCCTGCCCAGCAGGGGCCTAGATGTGCGAGAGTGTTCGGGGGGCAAGAGCCCAAGCGGGCACGGAGCCCAGCTGGGGACAAGGTCTTGGCAGCGTGGGCCTTCCACGTCGGGAGAGCCGGAGTTGAGGCTAGTTCTAGGTCCCAGCCCAGCGTCCAGAGCTGCTGACGTTCTTGTGAGTCTGGAGGAGCAGGCGAGGTGGGGGTGCTGGGTGCCGCCTTCCAATCAGGGATGCACATCCTCCCCCCCCAGCAGCAAGGTTTGGAGAATTTACACGAAAAGGAAATAGTCTGATGAGAGTAACCAACTTGGAACCCATGGGGGAGGGTCAGCTAGGGCCTTGGCTGCTGGGGATTGGGGCCCAGTTCCCAGCACACTCGGCGGCCCCTCCTGCAGGAGAGGGGTGAGAGGCACGATGTGGACCCAAGGGGACAAGCCTTGGGCTTGTCCACTGTGGATCGGGGTGGGGTGGGGTGGGGAGGGGAGAGGATGTCCCGGGCTCTGTGTCGTCCCTGAGGGCAGGTCGCCAGGCTGGGAGGTGCTCAGAACCAGGCACCTTGGCAGGGGAAGGCCTTACAGCGCCCCTCACCCTCTGTCCACCCTGTACAACGGTCTGACCCGGGAACTCACACGCTCGAACTCATGGCACACACAGGCGCGCCATGCACCGAGCTCCCTGACAGGTGTCACAGACAGCCACCCCGGCCACTGTCCCGTGCCTTCCCTGGCAAGAGGCCCAGTTCCCCTCTTTCAAGCAGCTGGTGTTGCAGAGAGGGCCCCGGGGCACCTTCGGCTGTCCTGGGAGTTCTCTTTGGGCGGGAGGGGCCCCTCGAGGCCTGGCACCGGAGTGAGGCGCAGGCAGCCTGAGCCCAGCGTCTACCCCCGACATTGTCTCAAGGGGGGTGCGTTTCCTTTCCCACCTGGGGCTCCCTGCCCTGCAGGAGGGCTGACTCAGACCGAGGCCCAGGCCGCCCCCCTCCCTTAGGAAGGAGTCCCCGGGCCCCTTCCTTCCAGCCCCCACGCTCTCAGAGGCTGTCTTCCCCAGGCTCCCCACCAGTCCACGGCTGTGTGCACCCCTCGCGGGCACAGAGCCTGCAGGGGCAGGACACAGTGTACAGATGCCTTGGGCCACGCACACTGCACCCCCTTGCCGGGTGAGGAGGGGCTCTCCGTTGTGTGTGCGCTTGGCGTGGTGCGAGCCAGCTGCGGCCTCCAGTGTGGGGGTGTGTGCTCTCGGGGCAGAATCTGGTCCTCAGCCCCACCGAGCCACCCCAGACCTGCCCTGGGGCACGCTGGGGCGTGGCTGGGGTGCAGGCATGTCCCACGCTCTGTGCGTCACCGGCCGAGGCTGGCATGTGGCCTGGGCTCCGTTCCCAGCCATCAGGCTCTGGCCTCCTTCCAAGGGGCAGGCTTTGGTGCTCGCTTCCCCCGCTTCCCTGTCCCACAGACAGAAGCCAAGGGCAATGCATTTCCTTCTCCGCAAGAGGATGTTTTGCCTAGAGCAGGAAGGTGGGAGAGGCAGGCGGGAGAGCCTTCTCGGGTCCTGGTCCCGGGTCCTGGTCCCTGCGGCAGGCCGGAGAAGGGGAGAGCTGGAGAGGCACAGCGCTCTCCAGACAGGCGGGGGCTGGGGAAAGGCCTCCCCTCGGAGCCCCCAATGTGGAGGCGTGGGCCGACGGGCATGGTCTCTGGCAGGCACCGGGCCACGCCCAGGGCAAGGTCTCAGCAGGAGCCTCGGACCCTGTGCCCAGCGTCACCGTGTGGGGTCTGTCTCACTGAGTGGGGCCCAGGGCAGGCCTGGGGGGCTCCTGAGGGCAGGTCAGGGCGTCTGTGGCTCCCGAAGGGGGGCTTCCCTCGGGTGGGGAATGCGCCAGCTCCCAGACCCTCGAGGAAGGGGCAGCTGCCCGAACAAGCTGGGGCTGGAGGGATGGAGGTTCTTCTGGGCCTGAGGAGAAGGTGGCGGCGGAAGCTGGTTCCAGGAGGGGACAGGCTTCTGACACCTTCCTCCACAAGCTCAAGGCTGCGCTCTGGCAGGAGGAGGGGGGTGCAGCGAAGCCCCCCATGACTGAGCAGAGGAGAGGCGTGGGCGGCTCCCGGAGCCAGAAACCTGTTATTAGATGAGAACAAGCCTCCCGCCCACCAGGAAATAATAACTCTCCTTCTTTTCTCTGGGGCTGGTGGGACCTTAAGGGCACTGGCATAGCCAAGAGATGCCTGGGGCTGGGACCGCGTGCTTACTGTTCTGTGTGCGGGGCTGGTATGTGTCCCCACTGTGTGTGTGAGCTTGGGGCACATCTGGGCACATTCGTGCTCTGTTCTCCCTGCTGGAGGCACCTGCAGCTCCACACGCTCACTGGGTGCAGGGGACAGGGAGACTGGCCTTATGCAGACTGCCTGGCAGAGGGGACAGAGGGCCCGGGCCTGTCAGGGCTTCGGGCCTGGTGCCCTATGTGTTCCAGGCCTGCGGTTCGCGGGGGTCACAGGTTCAGTCATGGGTTCCACTGGGCCCCGGACTGCCCTGAGCTGGGCTCTGCTCAGCATTTCTGAAACAGAAAAGGGACGTTGCCGGCTGCCGCTGGTGTCGCTTTGGGGGTCCACACAGAGCGTGGTGGGGCTGCCAGGCAGACACACAGGCAGAGGGAGATGCACAGGACCGACCCTTAGATCCCTGCCCCAGGCTTCCAGCCCAGATCCCAGGACACACAGGGGACCGGGAGGGGAGCCGAGGCCTGCCACCTGCTCAGGCCCAGGGCCCCGGGGGCTGCCAGGACACACCTCCAGCGTCCTCACGGCTGGACCAGCAACAGGGGGCTCCTGCACCTCAGCCCCACCAGGCGGGGCTGGAGTCGGGGAGGGTCCAGCTGCGACTCTTGCTGGCCCTGAGGCCCTTCCCGGGAGTAGGTGGGGGAGGGCGGCTCCCTTAAGGGTTTCTGTGCACCTGGGCCCTGTCGGGGGCTGGGGTTTAGTGTGTGAGTCCAGGGCCTGACCCCAGGTGACGGACGGTGGGGTCCAGCCTCACCTTCCCCTCCTCCTACTCCGCAGAACCGAGGGCGGCTAGCAGACAAGAGGACAGTCACTCTGTCCCCCGCACGGGCCCTGAAGAAGGAGCATACCCCCAGCTTCTCCACCAGCGACGGGGACAGTGACTGGAGTGTCCCGGCCTGTGGGCGGCGGCTGGGCTTGAAGCAGGAGGATGAGCCCCATGTTCGTATCATGAAGAGAAGGTACTGGAGCATTGACACGGGCTTCGCCGGGGCCCGCACGCCCTCCCTCAGGCACGGGCCACTTGGAGGCAGGAGCTGTGTCCTCACTGGCCCCTCTGCTGTGCGGTGCCCACTTGCAGGAGGCAGTTCCTGGCGGCGGGTCTGCAGGGGCCTGCACCCGTGTGGGCTGACGTTTGGCCATCCAGCCGCTGGCAGCTCTGGGCTTGCTCCTTGACCTGGTCCCGGGCCCCGTCTGGCTGGAGCAGCTCGAGCCACAAGGGTTCCATTTCAGTCGAACCTCAGTCGAACGCAGGGCTCTGAGCACCGGGCGCGGGCTGGGGCTGGGCCCCTGTGCTGCTCTTCCTGGGGCTGCTGGGAGCTGGCCCCCGTGGCCTGTCCCGGTGGGTCCCCCACAGGGCGCCAGAGAAGGGTCCTGCGGCCGGGAGCTGGGGCCGCAGGAGCTACACGGGCCCTCTGCTGCTCTCCCCGCAGAGTCCACACCCACTGGGACCTGAACATCTCCTTCCGAGAGACGTCCTGCAGGTAGGAGCCGCCCCCTCCTCCGGGCCCTGCGCGGGCAGGACGGCGCCTTGTCGCTAGCTTCCCCGGGCTGTCTGAGTCTCCTTAGCCTTCCCCCGTGACCTCTGTACGTTGTCACCGTCTCAGCCAGTGTGAGTTGGTGTGGGCTGAAGTCAGCTGGGTCGGTGTAGGGCTCTTACCCAGCCCAGTTGAGGCTGAGGGACCCCAGGCTCAGCCACATGCAGACTTGTGCCCAGGGCGGGGCAGCAGCACAGGTGTGAGTTCTGGGCAGCCCAGTTCTGGAGTAATACCCCCACTTCCACATAGGACTGGCCATTTGAGCCCCTCTGCCCAAAAATGAGGCTGTGACCTCCCCCTCCCAATCGCCCAGAGACCTGCCAGAAGGTGAGAATGCTGATGTGTGAGTGGGGTCTTGAAGGATGTGTAGGAGTTCACTAGGGAAAGGGAATGCCTGCAAAGATGCGCAGGAAAGAGGGAAGGACATAGGGAGGGGAAGAGGAGAGAACTTGGCAGGGCTGGCTCAGTCGAATGCTAAAGGGCTTTAGGTGCTGGGTCCTGGCTGCGGCAACGTGAGACGGGGAAGGGCAGACCTGTAAGCAGCTGCACGGGCCACGGGCCACCAGGGAGCCCTTGGCGTGCAGGGCATGGGTGTGCATCGGGCATTGTCCTCCAAGCAAGGGGAACCACAGAACGTTGAGCAGGGGACCGACCGGGTGTGTATCTTGAAAAAGTCCTCCTGAGCCAGGTGCGGTGGCTCATGCCTATTCCAGCCCTTTGGGAGGCCGAGGTGAGAGAATTGCCTGAGCCCACGGGTCTGAGATCAGCCTGGGCAACGTGGTGAGACCTCGTCTCTCCAATTTAAATCAAAGAATTAGCCGGGTGTGCTGGCCCACGCCTGTGGTTCCAGCTACTTGGAGGGCTGAGGCGGAAGGATCACCTGAGCCCAGCAGGTCAAGACTGCGGTGGCCGTGAGCGTGCCACAGCACTCCAGCCTGGGAGACAGCGTGAGACTCCAACTCCCAAAAAAAGAGAAAGGAAACATTTCTTCTGGAGGCCCCCCACGGCTTGGGGGTTGAATTCAGGCTGAGGAAGCAGGATGGGGCATGCAAGTCCACAACGTAGGAAGGGGCCTGATGGGGAGGTCAGGGCGGTCGGGATCCCCAGTCTTGGCTCCACAGGAGCAGGAGTTGGCCAGGCACTGAGCCCAGCTGTGGTTTCTGGCCCCTGAAGGGGTCTCCCCTTGTGGCTTCAAGGGGAGCGCAGCAGGAGGGGCCCAGTGAGGCAGCGAGGGCATGTGGGGTGGGACCTGCTTCCTGTGGCCAGAGCTGTGGGAGCCGGGCCTGTTCCCGGCCCAGCGGCGTGGCCAGCGGGAGCTTGTCTTGGCCCTGTGCCAGGTGTGTTATTATTTAGTCTCTGAGAACGTCTGGATCCTGGAGCCGAATTACAATAAAAACATCTTTAAACTTATTTCCACCTCATTTTGGGGTTGCCAGCTCAACTGATCATTTTTATGAACCGTCATGAACATTGATGACATTTTATGAGTCTTTTACTTGGGACACTCTGGGATAAATTTGCCGGCAATGCCTGTAGGGAAGCCCAGTCCAGGAGCGGTGCCTCCTGCCCGCAGCCCCTCCTCCGGCCAGCTGGCCTGGGGATACGGGGGCGCCCGGGGCATCCAGAGGCAGCACTGACGCTGGCAGCCCGCTGTCTGGGAAGAAGCCATATCTGGGCCCACACGGGCTCCTTCCCTCCTGCACAGGCCCTAGAAAGATTTTCTGAGTTTTGCCAAAGGGAAGGTTGTGATCGAGGGGAGGGCTGGCGGGGGTCCCCACCGGAGGAGGGTGCAGTGCCCGGTGGACCAGAGCCGCCTGTCCCCGCTGCTGATGTGACCCCAGCAGCCACCATTACCTCCAGGCTCTGTCTGTTTCTACCTATCTGTTTTTCCTTCTGCCTCTGGCCTCCTGTGTCCACCTCCATCTTTGTGTTTCTTTGCTTCTATCCACTGATCTCTGTCCCTCCACCTGGCTGGCTCTGCCGGCTAGAGACAGGAGAGCCCAGGGCCTGTGCCTGCCCCTACCCCAGAAGACTCAGGCCAGAGATGCTCCCTAGAGCCGCTGTTTGCAGACAGGAGACATGTCCCTCCCTCCTGGGCCCCTGAGTTGTGGAAAGATGGACAGGGCTGCACTCTGTGGTCGTTGAGGAGGGGTTTGGCACCGAAGGCCTCTGCGGGGGGAGCTGGTGTCTGACCAGACAGGTGTGAACGGAAGCTCTTTGTGGCTCTTTACCTGAAACTGGCATTAATTTGTTCAGAAGGGACCAGGTGACCAGAACAGGTGTGCAGGGGCCAGGCTAGGCCATCTCAGGCCTGAGGAGCAAACCCCAAGGCAGAGACAGGGTGGGGGAGGGCAGGTGGTGTCCCGATTCCTAGCAGGTGATCCCTGCACGGACTGTGTCCCCTGGAGTGAAGGCGCCTGAAGCTATCTCCAGGCTGCTCTGCTACCCTGAGCTTCCTTGGGGGCGACAGGCTGGGGGCTCACAGTAGCAAACACTCGTTCGCAGACAGGGCCACCCTCACCAGGATGCTGCAGGCATCCTGGGGACACCAGAATGTCCCCAAGGGGAGAAGTCTGCGGCAGGTCGGTGCTGGTCCCTTCCCCTGCTGAGGACAGCAGTTCTCACTCGACACCCCCGTGTCGGTGAGGATCACGGAGGGGATGAGACTTGCTGCCAGCTAATCCCATAAAGTACTTACTCGCACCCACCTGCCTTCCTGTGTGCGGGTGGGGGTCCCTGGGAGCAGGGGTGGCGGGGGAGGGAACCTACGTTTGGGTTTCCTGGAGGCTTTGGAGCCCAGCCTGGGAGTCTTTGGCGCTGAAACTGATCTGCTTAGGGGCCAGCCGGGGATTAGCCCAGCTCCAGCCAGCCCAGGCCAGGCGCTAGGGGCTATTTAATGAGGGTTAGGGTCGGTTCCCAGGTCACTTCACGGAGGCTCCGCCGGCCTTAGTGCAGCCAAGGAGGCTGCTCCGCTACAGGTGGGCAGGGGGTGTGCTGGGAGGGGCACTGGGGAGCATCTGGGCCCCCGTCCCACTCCCCTCTGCTCACCGGGGAGATGCCCACGGAACCTGGAGGGGCTGCCACCCTGTCTCCAGGGCCCTGTGGACGTGGGATTCAGCTGACTTGGCAGGAAGAAGAGAAATGAGAACGCAAAAGAGTTAAGGGTGCGTTGATTCCAAGCCTGCACCTGCCTTGGAGACAGCAGGGTGTCCTGAGCACAGTGGCCATAGTGCATGTGGCGTATGTGTGTGTTGTGTGTCTGCTAGTGCCGTGTGTGCGTGTGCATGCCTCTTGCCGGCTGCACCCCAGTGTCCTCATTGGGAGAAAATGGGGACCGGGAGATGGCTGCGAATGTCCATCTTGTGGAAGGAGCTGGCAGCACATGTGGGGGTATGTCCTCCCGGCACCCCTGTGCAGGGTCCTCCTGCCTCCTAGCCCCCCGTCACCCTCCAGGCAGGGAGCAGAACCAGGCACTGTCCCCTCTGGAGAGAGCAAAGGCAGAGCCAGCCAGGCACTCCACACAGACCCTCTGGCGGTGTCCGAGTGCCAGGTCCCGTGCTGCTTTGTGTCGGGTGGCTTGGCCTGGTCTGTGGCCCACAGCACCCCCCCCCCAGAAGCTGCCCAGCCTGTGCACACTCACACCCTGCACACCCAGTGCTCCCAGCTGGCCCGTGCTCCACGCGGCGGCTTACAGGCCTGCCTCTCCCTCTGCTGCAGCCAGGACGGCGACCTTCCCACCCTCATATCCAGCGTCCACCGCAGCCGCCACCTCGTTATGCCCGAGCATCAGAGCCGCTGTGACTTCCAGAGAGGCAGTGTGGAGATCAGCCTGGGACCTACAGGTGAGAGCCTGGCCTAGGGTGGGACCGGCTGCAGGGCCGGAGGACGGCGGGTGTCTCCACTCAGCAGCTCTGGACGCTGTCGGCCCCAGCAGCCTTGGCAGGCAGCCAGAGAGGCGGCAGAGGAGGTGGGAGGTGCGGGCGGCTGTCCCCCGGGGCTCCCAGTGATGGTAATTGTGTTAATCCCAGCCAGCCGGGCAGACAGGAGGCAGAGGCAGTGGCTCCACCGTGGCTGCCGCCGGGGTGGGCCTGGAGTGGCCGAGGCCCTGCCACCCCTCACAGGGCAGACGGGCCAGGCCCCGGAGACCCCAAAATGCCCACTTTGGAATGGCCCACCCCCCCACGGCCCCACCGAGTATGCCCAACCTGGTCCTGCCTCCTTGGGTCCCCGGAAGGAGGGGGCCCGGCACTCTGAGGGAGAGGCAGGCTGGGACCCCAGGCCCTGTCCAGAGGAGCAAGCCGGAAGGCACTTGGCCACAAGCCCTGCCACAGAGGAGGCACGGTGGAGCTTCGGCTGGAGGGCAGGGCCATGAGGTGTCACGGGGACCCTGGGCAAGGACGTTTCCAGCTGGGGCTGCCGCTCTGCAGAGGGTGAAGTGGGGGCCCCATCCCGCGGCTGGCGTGCCCCATCCGGGCGGCGCGGACCTGCGTCTGGGAAGGCCTCTGTGGGCCAGGGGGGCGGCTCTGGAGCTCACTGGCGGCGGCGGCTGGAGGCAGCTGATAAAATCTAATTGCCCCATCGATCAAGCAGAGCTGAGGGAGCCTGCGGTGATTAAGATATTCTGAGCTGGCCCCTGCCTGGCTGCCGGCACACGCGGGGACACCTCAGGTACACACGTGTGTATGCTCTGGCCTGTGTGCACCCACTCCCGCCTGGGCGCCTGGCACTGGGACCTCGGGTACCCCTCCCATTCCACATCTGGGGTTCCCATGTGGTGCCCGTGATGGGCCCGCTCTGTGAGGTTCTCGCCTGCTGAGCGCGGGGCACACTGGGTTACTTGAGGCCTGGCTTTGCAGTGCCGCGTGTGCTGTGTCTGTGTATGTCTTACACACGCACTCTGCGTCAGCCTCCTCCCTCCCTGGGGCTTTCTTCTGGAGGAGGCATTTCCCCGGGGGGCATTCACTGCTGCCCCTCTTCTGGCTTCCCGTGACCCCAGAAACCATGTCAGTCCTATTCCCAGCCCTACCCCTCCCCAAACACAGACTCCCCCGCCGGGCCCTGGGCGGGTCGGACACGAGGACTGAGGGCCGCGAGCAGGTCCTTTTCTGCCTCCGAGGGCTGCCAGAGTGTGTCCGCGTGTGACACCTGGCCTGCTCGCATCACGGGGCTGAACCTCCTGCTGAACACCTGCTGGTGTCCCCTCACCAGGCTGTGAGGAGCCCCCAGCCCCCGACAGGAAGGAGGGACGTTTCCACTGTGGAAGGCGGGAACCTGGGTGCTCCGAGGCAAGAGACCTGCTTAGCCCTACAGGGTGCTGGTGGGAGGGGGGCGTGCACAGCAGCTGGGGCGTGGCATCAGGCTGGCCCCCTACTGCTGGGCGCTCTCCCTGCTGGCACCCTGTGCCCCTCCCACCAGATCCTCTCCCTGCTGGCACCTTGTGCCTCCCATTGCTAGGCCCTCTCCCCACTGGCACCCTCGATGCTGGATCCTACCCCTGCTGGCACCCCGTGCCCTCCCGCCGCTGGGCCTTCTTCCTGCTGGCACCCCATGCCCCCGATGTGGGGCCCT
The DNA here is from genome assembly GCF_000164805.1 of Carlito syrichta. NCBI lineage: Eukaryota > Metazoa > Chordata > Mammalia > Primates > Tarsiidae > Carlito > Carlito syrichta. Next base: position 3,111 of record NW_007070623.1, on the reverse strand, counting down.
CTCCCTGCTGGTACCCTGTCCCTCCTCCCCCAGGCCCTCTCCCTGCTGGCAACCTGTGCACCCCTGTCACTGGGCCCTCTCCCTGTTGGCACCCTGTGCCCCTCAATGTGGGATCCTACCCTGTGCCCCCCCCGCCACTGGGCCCTCTCCCTGCTGGCACCCTGTGCCCCTCCCACCAGATCCTCTCCTGGCTGGCACCTTGTGCCTCCCATTGCTAGGCCCTCTCCCCACTGGCACCCTGTGCCCCTCGATGCTGGATCCTACCCCTGCTGGCACCCGGTGCCCCCCCCCACCGCTGGGCCCTCTCCCTGCTGGCACCCCACACCCTCCCACCACTGGGCCCTCCCCGCCACTGGGCTGTCACACCCGAGGCCGTAGGGAGACACTCAGCAGCATGTGCCCCGACCTGAGTGCTGCCAGGTCCTCCAGATCGCCCGGGTCCACCAGCCTGGTCTGTCACTGAGGCCAGGGACCCAGCCAGGCCGTGGGATTGTCCCCCTCTTTGGGGCAGGGTCTGGGCCAGGGCTGCAAGGTGGCTGAGATCAATAAGTTATTAGCACCATTCTGTCAGCTGTAATGTGGAGATTGATCGGTTCTCGCTGCACCGCACTTCCCCAGCCTGATAAAAATGACAGATTAAGGGAATAAGAAAAAGGAATTAGGCCCTGGTGCTGGTGGCAGGGCTTGGGGAGCAGGTTTGGGAGCCCCACCGCCAAGGGGTTAGGGCAGATGTGGGTCACACCTGGAGATCCCGTGAGGATGGGAGGCACTGGGGTGAGCTGGGAGCCCAGGCTGACCGCCGGCCTTCAGCAGACACGCCAGGACGTGGGGGTCGGAGGGCCAAGTGGAGGTTGGGTACGAAGCAGCAGGGTTGTGGGAGACGGGCTGATGCATGGGTGTGGTCTGGATGCAGTGTGAGTGACTGGGCCTGAGAGGACCTCGGAGCACAGTTGGGCCTAGCCTGCGCCTCCTTTTTGCTGCCTGTGGGCCGTGTTCAGGGCTGGGGCAAAATGCGTCTTATAGCAAAAGGGTGAGCCGGGCTCGGTGGCTCAGCCTGTAATCCCAGCACTTTGGGAGGCTGAGGTGAGTGGA
>NW_007070623.1:0-1999 GCF_000164805.1 Carlito syrichta | reverse complement strand
AGTCTGGGCGACAGAGTGAGACTCCAAAAAAAAAAAAAAAGGGGGGGGGTGGGGCTGCTCAGGGTGTCCCAGGAGCTGAGAGCCTGGCTCAGCAGGACTCGGTCTCCCAGGGACAGTGATGGGTGTGACATGTGGAGGGCCCTGGAGTGGAGGGGACTGGAGACCCGTAGCTCCAGGTCTCACTGAGCAGAGGGTCAGGTGCGAGATGCTTCCACGCTGGCCTTGTCCCACACTGGCCTGGGGCCCTGCACAGCCCACCAACACGCCTGTCCTGGAAGGGGAAGGTGGCCCCAGTCACATCAGAAGCATCTTACGCTTACCTGGTGGACCGCTGAGGAGGACACGTCTCCTGGCTCGAGGGGCTTGGCTGGCTGGTGGGGCAGCAGGACACCCTTGGCGCCCCAAGCCACCACTGGGACTCACCAGAAACCTTTTGCACATACCTGCCCCGTGTCAGGGCTGCCCGGTGCCCCTGCCTGGCCACAAGTCATGACATCCTTTGGCCGGTGGGGCTCACCCCCCAAAGGCCTGGGGCACCGGGCTGGGCAGGGCCTTCACCCGCCAGGACCACGGGTCCCCTTGAAGATGGGAGGTGCGGCCTGGGCAGGGGCTGGGCCAGTCCCCTCCCTACTCTGAGATGCAGGCGAGCTCTCTCTGCCCACCCTCAGGTGACCTGTTAGGCAAGAGGCTGGGTCCCTCCCCCCACGGCAGCCACGACTGCTCTTCGGAGAAGAAGGCTCGGAGCGGATCCCCCCAAGGTGGGAGCCAGACCCTGAGTGGGGCACAGGCCACTGGAGGGGGGATAACTGAATCCCCGGGGGTCCCTTTGGCCTCATTTGGGGGTTCCTGAGGGGAGGCCCTGCCTGCTCCCTTGGCAGGAGCCGGAGAAGCCTCTCACCACGTGCCCTCCTGACACAGAGACGCCACTGCTGCCCGAGCTGGGACCCAGCATGGCCCCTGAGGATCACTACCGCCGGCTCGTGTCCGCACTGAGTGAGGCTGGCACCTTTGAGGACCCTCAGCGTCTCTACCACCTGGGCCTTCCCAGCCATGGTGAGCACCCATCAGACACGATGCCCACCATAGGGCCCACCCACGCGTGCTGGGCTCTGCCTGTTCCGAAGGCTCCGCTGATGCCAAGGCCAGCGCTGGGTGCAGGTCGGTGGGCCCAGCTCCTGGAGGTGGGTAACGGGCAGGGCATTCCTCCCCCTGCACGGTCCTGCTCCAAGTCCCCCGAAGTTGCACTCTCCTGGCCCCCTGGCTTACACGGAACTCACACTTTATGCATACGAACACTAAGTCTTGGGTGGGCCCAGGTGAGAGTGGCTCGTGGGCCGTTAAGCAGGCCCCCTGGTCCCCAGACTGTCAGGACCCTGTGCTCTATGGGCCGGGTCCTCCCTCCTGCTGGCGGACAGTGGCCTGCCAAATGCCTGCCCAGACGAGCCAGGGGAAGGTCTTAGGAGAGGATGGTCCGGAAAAGCCTGGCTGGGCCGCTCTGGGGACTTGGCCACCAGGACCTCACGGGGTGCTCAAGCTAGAAGTGCTCCCCTGCCCTCTCCCTGGGGGTCGGCTCCAACCCCCTCCACCTGGCCTCCACACAATCTCCGGGGTCACTCCCGGGGCACAGCTGAACTCTGTCTGGTGCACTCAGCCTCACAGACCCAGCCACCCTGCCTGCCAAGCCTGGCTCTTCTGGCGGGGGGGCGGCGACGGGAAGGGGCAGGATTTCTCTCCTTGCACGAGGCACAGGCCCCCAGGGCAGCTCAGGCACCAAGAGCCTGAATAATTCACCAAATGTTAATAATTTAAGCATCTTCCTTTTTAATTGCTTTCCCGCCCGGCCGGCCGCTCCGCGGGCCGTGGGGGGCGGGGCGGCCCTGGGGAGCGCGGAGCAGGCTGTCTGTCACGCGCCCCTCCCCGCCCCCGCGGAGCAGGCTGTAAATAACCGAGGCGCTGGCGCGGGCCCGCTGGGATCGATGCGGGCGGCCGGCTGGGCTCC
>NW_007070622.1:0-1159 GCF_000164805.1 Carlito syrichta | reverse complement strand
CTGGAAGTCGTCCACGTGGATGAAGGCGTCGGGCGGCACGAAGCGCTCGTAGTTGCCCCTACTGGGGCCCAGCACCACGGGCACGGCCCAGGCCTCCATGGCGTTCCGCCACAGCTTCTCGGTGATATAGTCGGGGTGCAGGGAGTTCTCGAAGGCCAGGTAGAACTTGTACCGGGACAGCCGCTCCATCATGACGCCCTTGGGCAGCGGCGTGTGGCCTTTACCGTAAACGTCCACCTTGAGATGGGCCTTCAGCTTCTCGTAGTAGCGCACCCGGGCGGAGCTCGGCCTCCAATTTGACACCGCCCAAGCCACCAGCTCCGTCTTGGCCGAGAGGTTGAGCGGGGCGTGGGCGGGGCGGCCCGACCAGGGTTCGAGCCAGCCGTAGGGCATGAAGACGTCCGAGTCGCTGCGGTAGGACATGGTGAGATTGAAGAGCCCGTCCATGGCTCGCAGTTGCCGGGAGTTCAAGGGCGGCTCCATGTTGTACCAGACCCAGCGCTGCCCGGGTGGCCTGGGGGAGGGCGGGAGCTGGGACCTGGGGTTGAACATGACGTCCCAGTGATGGACAATGACCGCGTCCGCCTGTCGGTACACCTTGCGGTTGGCCGTGATGTCGCAGTCGGCCAGGCCGGGCACCAACTCGGAGCAGGGGGACAGAGTCAGGGGGATGTGGAAGGGCCATGTCCACAGCAGGATCTGCAGGGGGCGGCGGGTGAGGGTCGCCGGGGTGGTCTGGGGAGGGAGTTCCGGGGACCGGCTGGGAGCTGCCTGGGCAGATTCCACGGCACTGGGCCCCAGTGGCAGGAAACCAGTGAGATCGCCTCGAGACACGCGCACGTAGGAGAAAAAACACACCGACAGAAGGAGCTGCAGGAGCAACACGACCAGACACGGACGCCAGGGACACAGTCGCTTGGCCGGGCCAGGTGGCTCCATGGGTCCGGGTGGCTGGAAGGAGAGGAGCAGGGCGTCAGGGTCACGGATGACGGTCACCCACTCACCCCACTTTGGGCATGATTCCCATTTCCCAGATGAGAAAACAGACCAAGCGCCTCACGGCAAAAATCAGCAGAAAGGCCGGGCGTCTGTGATCCCCGCGCTTTGGGAGGCCAAGGTGAGAGGACTGCCTGAGCCCACAGGTTTGAGAACAGCCCTG
>NW_007070621.1:0-1116 GCF_000164805.1 Carlito syrichta | reverse complement strand
ATTAGGCGGGTCCTCCCTCCCCCATGGGTCAAAATAGCAATTATGATGTAATGTTTGTTTAATGCTTAAAAAAAAAAATACTCCGGTGATTTATGGACTTAAAAATTATGTGAATACACCCTGAGGATGATGGTGAAAGGTGCAATTTTGACATCAAAACAAGCGGGTGCATCGAATATTTAATTAAAGGATCAGATAAAAACCGCAGATGCAAAGTCGCTCTGATGGAAATGTGGCCTAACCCCCAACTCCCGGCCTGAGAGAGTGGCAGAGGCCAGCGTCATCTCTGAAAACAAAATATGGTTACAGAGGAATTCAAGAGAGTGGACATTTGTTGCCCACATAACTTCAGGGGTGGCTTCTTTAAAAAAGTGGTTAATTATTAAAACATAAGATGGTTTATTTTCAGGACTCTCCAAGGCACATAGACTCCCTTTCTAAGGTAAACCAGCAGAGGAAAAACTGGGAGGCTGCGTGCTCCTTTGCTAAGAAAGGGTGTTTATTAGGTAGGATGGCAATGAAAAATTTAATACAAGGTAGTTTATAGCAGGAGGCTGTGTCTTGGGCGCTTTCTCTGCATACACAGCTCTGTCTCCTCATGAATACATGAAATAAAGCCTTATTAGATTCGAATACTCGTTTATTATTTCTCTACCACTGTGACATCTTAAAAAAACACATGGCTCTATTTCTCTAAAACTGGGATTAAATTGGTTGCTTTAAAGATTTCCTTCTTTCCTACCTGTGCTAAATGAAGTCCTCAGTCTTCACAGAAATTAAGAATGTGCTAATTTAACAATTTACAATGTCAAGCCAGCTTCCGGGCAATATGCTGTGGATTCAAGGGAAGCTACTTCACGAAGAAAAACCAAACACCGCCCTGCTCCTCTCTTTTTCTTTTTGGTTTATTCTGAGCAATTGTTCCCAGGAAACAAACCCTCCGACGCTGTCGAGGTTGATTCCTCTTTCTGGAGTGAAGCCCTTCCTGCTCCTCCGTGATGGCCCTGCTTTCCGTTTTCAAAATATTTTGAGTCATGGGACCAGGAGGACTTTTGAGGTTTTTTGCCCTTGTCATCTTCTATCTTTTTTTTTTTTTTTTTTTTGGGGGGGGGGGGG
>NW_007070620.1:0-1138 GCF_000164805.1 Carlito syrichta | reverse complement strand
TGTCAATCCCACCTCTCCACTCCCCCATTGCCCCAGCTCTGACCTTTTAAGGTTTCTAGATGAGCCAATTACATGCTCTAGACCTCTCTTTTTGCATCTGTGAAATGGAGACAGCTATAGTTCCTACCTCATAGCATTGTGAAAATTACCCGAGAGAGAATGAATTCACATACAATGTCTCAGGAAGTACCTAAAACAATACATGTTCACTGGTTTCATTACCATGAGTGGTAGAATAGACACGGAACATGCTAGAGTGTTATAATTAGCTTTTTGTTTTTTACCAAATGCATATATTTATAAACAGTAGCAGCAGCGAACCTTTTTTCCCCAGGAACTAAAATGGCGGCCAAGGGGCCAAGGGAAGGCCCCGCTCTCAGCATCTCAGCTCTGGGCTGCACTGGCTTCTCTCTATCCAGCCTAACATCCCAGTCAACCTGTTAGATAGCCCTGAGCCTTCCTCCAAGGGACTCCCTCATCCTCAACATGACTGCCTGTTCCTTCCTGCAGCCCCTGGACGTAGCCCTCCCCACCCATGTCCCCTGAGCCTGGCTCCTGATGCCGCGGAGACCCAGGCCTGGCTGCAGCTTGCCTTTCACACCCAGATGCAGGAGCAGGAGCGCGGGAGCCCTGCCTGGGGCTGGGCCGGGGGCCAGCGCGACATCTGGCATCGATTACCAACGGTGGCTGTGGAGTAGACTCCTCTGCCTGCCACTCACCTATCTGCCGGGGTGACAGAGGAGATGGGAAAAAGGTTTTCACAGCTGGAATAAATTGAGGGGAAGTGGAGGGGGAGGGTTGAAAAGAGACAAAAAACAACATTGAACTCAAGATGGAAAAAAGACAGTATGAGAAGAGGTAATGAAGAAAATATGTGTGCGCGCGCCTGTGTTTGCACACACACAAGTGTGTCTGGGTAAGTGTGCATGTCTGGGGTACATGTGAGTGTGTGCACCTCTGTGCGTGTACGCCCATGTGTGTCTGGGATAAGTGTGTGTGTTTGTTGGCAAATCAGCCCGAATCTTTTTTTAGTGTTGTTTGGCATTTTGTTTATTTCGGGGGCCGCCTATACCTACTGAAGACTGGGCAGAGGCTGGGCTTGGTGGCTCAGCCTGTAATCCCAGCACTTTGGGAGGCC
>NW_007070619.1:0-1101 GCF_000164805.1 Carlito syrichta | reverse complement strand
AGATTTTCCTATTGTCCTGCAGATTAGGGCAGGCAAGAGCCCCCCCCCCACACCTGTGGACACTGGGGTGGGAAGCAATGACACTTCGAACACAGAGCAATGTATACTGCCACCATCCTGCTGTACCCACAGCCTCTGGCTGGCCAAGAGGCTGCCGTGTGACAAACCTGCCCATTCACCCCCTCTACCATGGACCAGGGGAACCTGGCACACCTTCCTCCTGCATGCTAGTGGCAAGACCTTCAAGGAAATAAGAAATAATGGCGGACCGAGGAGTCCCTCTTGTTTGCATAATAGAATAGTTTGAGTATGTACATCTTTCTTTGGAATCCTGGAGTGTTTCACACAGCTATCGATCAAAGGAGTTTTATTGATTGAATGCGTCCTACACGCTGAAGGTGAAAGAGAAGTAAAACGCCCAGTTTCTGTTCTCAGTGAAATTACAATGTGTCCAGGGATCTGAGAAGCACACGTGAGAGTGAGTCAATAATGAATTGCTAAGTTATGACAGTATTAGAAACTACGCTTTTGGTGTAAGAGTGAGAACTAGATCTGTTTCTGGAAATGGTAACACGGAGGCACAGAGCACTTTGATCGATCAAAGTCAGAGCACGAGAGGGAAGGGCGGAGGCTCCATTTCCCTGGCCAATACTTTGCTGTCATCAGCCTCTTATTTGGAAAGGCGAATGCAATGTCATCCAGCCCAAAGTCATGACTGAACTGGAAATGGGCTGGTGTGTACAATGTGAACGCAGGAGCGGGTAGAGAGGAGAAACCTCAGAGGTGGAAGAAGGTACAGGCTGCCTGGCTTAAGCACGGTTAGGGTGAAGACAGTGCAGAGCTGCACAGAAGGACACGGGGAGAGAAAGAAAAAAGTGGGAAGTCAAAGGTACAGAAAACACTGAAGGAGCCTGTTCCTCAGTTTCCTCCCCGCCTCTGGGCAGAGGAAGGTCTCGCCAGTTTTCTCAGTCTTGATGGGCACAGGAATCGCTGGGCATCCCACTAAAAGGATAGTCTGATTCGGTAGTTCTGGGTGGGGCCTGGCACCCCGCATTTCTGACAAGCGCTCCTAGGTGATGCTTAGGGCCGAAGGCGATCCTT
>NW_007070618.1:0-1113 GCF_000164805.1 Carlito syrichta | reverse complement strand
GGGGGGGGGGTTTTGGGGGGGGGGGGGGGGGGGGGTGCTGGGCTCTGTGAGATGCCACCCGGACGTCCAGAGATAAAATAAGAAAACGGCAGAGACATGGCCTCTGGCTTTGGCAACACAGAGGTCATTGGTGACCTTGAGAGCAGCTTTAGTGCCCTTCCCCTCAACACACACCAGCCTGGACTGATCTGAGAAGGGAGCAGATGAGACATTCTCCTGAAAAGGGGAACGGAGACATGGGGAGTGGCTAGGGACCTGCAACCAAGAGGATGGGCTTGCAACCCAACTCCACTAAGCCCAGCCTTGGCACAGGTGGCCGAGGGGCTTCCCAGAATTGTCAGCCTTAAGTCCAACTCTCAGAGGGTCCTCCTTGCCCCAAATTTCAGTCTTTTTCACTGCTCTCTTCCTTGCCTAATGTTCAGCTATTTCTGGCCACTGAGGTGACACAGGCAGATTTGGGGACAGAAACCGGAACTTTAGGTCAGAGCAGAAGGAAAACGCTTTCCCTAAAGACAATTGGATCATAGAGTTTTCAGACAGATGTTGCTAGAAGATCCCTTCTATGGGCCTAGTGCTTGGCCCAGGACAGTCGAGGCAGACAGTGAGTGCTCCTGACTCTAGGGCAGCACCCTGGGAACATTGTGATTTGGCTTCACTGGGGTCACAGGAGGCGCTGTGGAGGGTGTGGGAAAGTTCTCTAACTCGACTGGTTTTAGACCTTAAATGAGCTTTTAAGAGTCGCAGATGCCATGGGCACACCCAGACCTATGGAATCAGAATCTCCCTGGGGTGTGGCCTGAGCAAATGAGCAGCTCGGACATTCCTCAGGGCTTTTTATCACTCAGTGGCCAAATGGTGAAAATAAATAAATAAAATTAAAAAGCAACACCAACACCAACAACAGGAGTTCCCTAAGTGCCTCCGATGAGCAGTCGGGGTGAAAACTATTGTGGTGAACTACTGCCTGCCCATTTAAGATTAGTAACCCACTAAGCCGTATGTCCTGAACACTTGATATGTACAAAGGCAGGCTCTGAGGACATGGAGATGACTAGACAAGGTCCCCATCTGGGTCAGAGAAGGGCTCTGCTGGCAAAAAGATGATTGACAGCC
>NW_007070617.1:0-1289 GCF_000164805.1 Carlito syrichta | reverse complement strand
TTATTTATCTATAGGCAGAGTCTCGTTTGGTCACCCAGGCTGGAGTACACGGGCACGATCACAGCACACTGCCACCTCCACCTCCGGGTCTCAAGCCGCCCTCCCCTGGCCTCAGCCTCCCACGTACCTGGGGCTACAGGCATGCACCACAACACCCAGCTTACTCTTCTGTGGTTGTTTCTTGTGGAGATGAGGTCTGGCTATGTGGCCCGGGTGGGTCTTGAACTCCTGGCCTCAAGCAATCCTCCCGCCTCAGTCTCCCAAAATGTGGGAATTACAGGCGCGAGCCATCTCACCCAGCTGGGAGTCGGTGAAGGACTACAAGCCTGACCCCACCGACTCCTGAACATTCTGTCCCTGTATCTCTCTGCCCCAGAACCCGCGCCCAGATGAAGAGCGGAGGGGCGGCACCCCAGCAGGGATGGGGTGCGTCCCAGGGAGCTGGGCTTCCTCTTTAGCGACTGGCCTGGCTGCAAGTGCCCTCACTCCTCAGGGGAAGACCCTGGCTGGGGGTCCGTCTTCAGGACCGTTTCTTCGGGGAGTCTGGCAAGGAAGACACATGGCTGGCAGCCCCCTAGAGACTGCTGTAGCCCAGAAATAAAGTCCCTGAGCAGGGCTGGTTCCATCCCTCCGCCTCCTGCTTCTCTTGGGCCAGAGACAGCTCTCGGGCTGTGCATTCTATACATCGGGGACAAGAGGTTCACGCCTTCCTGCACTCAGAGGCGACCACGGTGTGCTTTGCCTTCAATTTAAGCCCTGACCTTTCACCTGTCTCACCGTCTTCATAGTTCACTTCCAACCCTGAGGCTTAAAAAAGAAATGAGCTCAATATTTTAAAAGCCTGGATGAAATCGACGAGTGTCTTGACCACTGGGGCATAAATTGTGACTTTCTCCAACGATTTGGTAAATGATCGTCTCTAACTTCTAGAAACGTGTTTCCGCAGATTCCGTTTTGAGGAGATTGTGGACAGCCCAAGGGTTCAATCCGCCCAAATGTTTTATCAAGGTAAGAGGGGACTGGCGACATGGCATAGGGTGTTTCCAAGAGGGTTCAGGACTCACGCCACTCACGGGGCCTCCGCTCAGAGTCGCGGGAGCCAGGAGGTGCCCTGATCCCAACACTGTCACTGTGTAACTGAGAAACATTAAAACAGAAAGATACGGCAGGTCTCGGTGGCACAACCTGTCATCCCAGCACTTTGGGAGGTCTCAAACCCATGGGTTCAAGACTAGCCCAGGCAACTTGACGAAACCTTGTCTCTACAATAAATCAAAAAAATTAGCCGG
>NW_007070616.1:0-1191 GCF_000164805.1 Carlito syrichta | reverse complement strand
CTATTTGGGATCCCACCTCCCTGTCATTTACAATCCCATGCCATTGGGTTTTATCCTCCTCGTTTTATATTGGGTGTAGAGTGCAGAAAGCAAAGTATTCTATGGAGAATATAAGCAGCAGATGATGGAAGTGGGGAAAACATGCTTTACAAAGAATGGAAAGTTCAAATATCGCTATCTAGAATGTACTCGCTTATAGAAATTATGAACCCCATGACGGAAACTTGTCTTACTGAGATTTGGATTTCATATCTTTCCAATGCATGATTCAGTTGTATAATTCTTCTTGACAATAGTGATATCTAAATATTCCTGTATTCAAAAGCTTATGTTATTTCAGTTTTTTTCTCACAGCAATGCAAAATAATTTTAAAAGGAGAAAAGTTAAAGAAAAGAAAGCAAAACATATTTTATAGTTAGATCTGAGTGCTATTAATGCATTTACTAAAATGTAGCATAGATTTTCATTTAGTTTTTTCATACTAATGCACGTTGTTGTAGTTATGCAGGGAGATTCTGTGAATATCATCACTGTTAGCAGATGTCAGAAGAAATAATTGAAATTTCAAACTGAGGCATAAATTCTCTTAGATCAAAGAGAAGGTCATTTTGCCATTGGTACAAATAGACTGTTTCCTAGGAGACATTTTTTGTGCAATATCCCAGTATCGTATCAGAATAATAAAGCTGTTTTTCCTTTCTGGCAAGGTTAATGCAGGTTGTTTTTTTGTTTTGCTTCTTTTTTTCTTTTTAAGAGCAGCTGCTATCTTCATTATGTTTTGATGAGACAACTCAAATATTAAGAGCTTGATTTACCTGCTGGCATCACACATCTCATGTTTATTTTATTTCAGTATTGTCTCCTCAGGACTAGACATTTTAGTCATTAACCACCCTTGCAAATTGAGGCAGAAAGCTTAAGAGCAGCAGAAAAGGGAAAATACAGAATGGGTTTTAAATCTTTTGGATATGAAATGTAAAACAAAAATGCAGAATGAAGTGTAAGAATAAATTGTAGCAAGAAAATTATCCCCAAGTTATCAGGCTAATAGTCAAAAAACCGTTTATTTAGTACATAATTCCTTGTTCAAAAGATGATGTATAAAAGTAGGCAGATATGGGGAAAACTACTGTTGACTGTCTTCCAGAGCAGATGATGATGGAATCTAGAAAAAGAATACTTGAGCCGGG
>NW_007070615.1:142810-148918 GCF_000164805.1 Carlito syrichta | reverse complement strand
AGGAAGTCCAGGCAGAGTTCAGGAGGCGGGCTGTTTGGGACCCCCAGGGGGTGAGAGCCCGAGCCCCCAGTTCCCAGCCTGGCTTGCGGTGCGAGCCCCGGCTCCCTCAGGCCGGGACCACGCCAGCCCGATGCCCTCGTTGCCGGAGCTCTGGCCAGCCCAGTGGGAACCGTGTCTTCATCTTCCCAACCCCCAGAGGCTGATTTCTGTGCCTTTGATTTCAAGGTCAGGGCTGGGACCTGCGGGGAGGGCAGAAGCTGCCTCAGGACTGCCCCCCCCAGCTTAGGCCTGTCTTCCCCTTGGAGATGTGAGCGGTGCCGCCGTTGCTGGTGTACCCTGAGCTCCCTGCAGAGCTGGGGGGACCCGTGCTCCCGGGCCCTGGCCCAGCCGTGGTCCGAAAGCTACCGCCATGCTCTTGGCTCCACCAGGCGGGTGTGGCACCCCAGGCCCACCCCCTCACCGGGCACTGCGGCACTCGGGCGGTCTGTCGCATTTGGGCTAGGAGGGGCCGGGCAGGCGCAGGGGAGGAGCCTCGCCCGGCTGCCCAGACCTGGAAGCTGGAAGGGGATTTGGCCTTGTAAGCCCTTCCCTGGGCTCCAGCCGGTGTCAGTTGCAGAGAGGGGAGCCGGAGACCAAGAGTGTCCTCAGCGATGCCGCCATTAGTCGCGAAGAGCGTGCATCCCGGCTACTTTGTCACAGGGCTCTGTGCTCCATGAGAGGCCTTCTTCCTGAGCGGGAGAGAGCCGTGTCCCTCGGCGCCTGTCCTCCGTTCTCAGCCTCCGCCCGCTCCTTGGCTGCAAGGTCCCTGTTCCCACTTCCCCAACACCCACCCCTGCCCATGCCCGACCTCTCCCCAGAAGAGAAACAGGAACTCGGGATTGTTTACCCTGGGGTGAGGCTTCTTGGGAAGGATTTCTCAGCGTGGTCTCAGCAGATCCTTCTCCCCTGCTGCAGAATCGTCAGGTTTCTGGGTGGGCCCACAGATCTGCATTTCAGTGGGTTCCTCAGTGCCCCGCTGATGGTGATACCCTCAGTGATGTTGGTAATTTCCAGCCCCTCAACCCCCTTTACGGACACTCCCTCCCCACCCCAGGCTGGGAAGTCCTGACCCTTTTCTTTAGAACAGTTCGGGAAATTGTAGTGGGGAAAAGGAGGCAGACAGCCAGCTACCTCGTCAAGCTGGGCTGGCATCTCGGGAGATGACCCTGCTGGGGGCTCGGCACGCCCCTGTGGGCCTGGGCGTGTGGAAGCAGGAGGACCCCACGTGGGAGGGATGGTGTGCTGAGCCGTGATGACTTGCCAGGTGCCCAGAAGCGCCCCCGAGGTCACCAGGGAGCGCTCCTGGGGCAGCATCACCGAGAGGTTAGCGAGGGCCGGGGTGCTCCCTCTCCCGCCCTCCAGGGTGTCTTCTAGCCACCGGGCCCCAGGCTCTGCAGGCTGCTCTGAGGAGTCCCTGGCCCTGCTGCCTGGTGCCGTCTCCCCTGAGACCCCGTCTCCCACCCTCCCCCTGCTCTCCCTTGGTCCGTCCCCAGGGCGCCTGGCACTCGGGCAGGAGCCTCCCTGTGCCTTCTCCAGGCAGCCGCTCTGGCAACCACTGACGCAACCCTCCTGGCCCCTCCCCTGCTCTCGGCCTCCCTTCCCTCTGCGGTCCCCTCGAGCCACTCCTATGCTAGAGGCATCGTGCCTCCTGCTCCCTCCCGACCTCCTGCACGGCCTCCTGCCGCCATCCTGGCCCTGGGCTGGCGGCGGAGATGCTGGGTCTGGCAGTGCGCAGTCGGGTTTGGTTTGGAGTGGAGGCCGTGGGACTCTGTCTGCCCCAAGGCAGGCTGGGGGGTGGAGAGGATGGAGACCAGGCATCCTGGCAGGGGCTGTGGGCGTCTGGGCTCCGAGGCCGGGCCTCTCGGGTGCCCTGTGGTCACTGCCCCTCTGGCGCGATGGGTAGTGAGGAGGCTCCGGCCCCCTCGTTGCCACTGGGAGCTGGAATGACTCGGGCGAGGAGATGGGCCTTCCTGACCACCTGCGTGCCAGCCTGGGCGGAGTGGCCTGGGTAAGGCTGCAGGGCCACGGCCGTCTCCCTCCGCTCCCTGCGGAATCAGGAGGCCAGCCCTCTTTGCCACCGTGCTGTCTCCTTGGAGGTCATCTTGAGCTGGGGGTGGGCGAGGAGGGCTGCTGAGAGGGTGGGGGCAGGGGAGGGCTTCAGTCCCCAGCCGCTGTAGATGGCCAGCTGGGAGCGGGTGGGCACGGGTCTCTCCGCAGGGTGGACGGCCGAGAGCGACTCCTGTTCTGTGTATGGCACTGGTAGAATTCACTGTGAACAGTCTCGGTCAGTGAATTACCGAAGGGCCATAAACAGAGCAGAGACAGATCCACGAGCGCCCGCGGCCGGACGTTGGAGACAGGCCCTGCCAGGGGCAGGGACGCCAAGACTCCACGCTCCTGTCCCCGGAGGCTTGCACCAGGACCTTCCGCTTGGCCGATTTTGGCACTAGCACATTTTTGCTTGTGTCTCTCCGCTCTGAGCAATCATGTGCAGTGCCAATATGGGACACGCGGGCCGCGCAGCCGTGCTGCGGCCCCGGCTTCTGGGTGCCCCCGTGTCCCGGTGCGCCCCCAGCCCATCTGGCTCAGCTGCTGTGAGGGCCAGGTCAGCCCGGTGGGCGGCCGGATCGCCTTACACTGCCTGGGGCTGCAGCCGAGCTGGGAGCCGGCCATCTGAGCTGGGCCGGCAGATGGGGCTGCCCAGGGCGGAGGTGGGGGAACCGCCATCTGTGGGGCCGCCCTGAGTGGGGCTGCGGGTGGGAAGGGCCCTGCTGGCTGCCAGCACACCCATAGGGTGAGACCTTGGCTGGCCCCTCGGAGGCCGGCCTTCTGCAGGTTGTGAGGGAAGCAGCTCCGGGCCGTTGGGGCACCCTTGAAGTCAGCCTAGGTGCTGCTCGGGGGCCACCGTCCCCGGGGCTTGAGCCTGGTCAGCTCTGAGAACGGTGCTTAGTGGGGCATGGAGGTGGGGTGTGTGGCTCCGGCCCTGCCCCAAGAAGGTTCTGGGACAGAGGCCCGTGTTACCATTGTGTGGCATATGGCTTCCTGGGTCCCTGCATCTGGGCAATGACTTAGAGACCCGTGCTGTCCATTGTAGTGTCAAGTGACATCATGCATACAATCTCATGAGTCCCTGCCATGGCCTATGGGGTGTGCAATTTAAAAAATCACCTTACAGGTGGGGAAACTGAGGCTCTGACAGGAGAAGCTTGGCGGAATGTGTCAGTGTGTGGGAGGGGTGGGCCACTCTGGCCCGTCGGCCCCCTGCCATTCGGTCAGTGAATTGCCAGAGGGCTGTAAACAGAGCAGAGACAGATCTGCTCTTTCAAGATAGGAGAGGGGGGGCTTCTGCCCTGGGAAGGGGTCCCTGTAGCTGTGTGGAGTCTGCCTCACAGGTGGGTTTTGTGCTATTGGGTCCTGCTGTCGCCTCCCCACCCCACAGGGCCTGGAGGCATCTCAGCTCTGAACCTACAGGCCTGGGCCCCCGAGAGTGCCCCAGACAGCAGCCTGAGGCCAGGAGGCCTGGACCTAATGCATCAAAGTCGGGGGGGCCTGGCCAGCCAGACAGTCCCCATGTGAAGCCCCGGGGACCAACTGTCAGCAAGATGCCGGTGGCTGACCTAGGACACCCGCCAGTTGGGAGCTGTCATGCCCGAAGCCACGAGGCCAGCCTCTGGTGGAGCTATTCTCTCTGGGGGCCCCAGGCCAGGGCTGGCAACTTAGCCGGGATCCCTTAGAGTCATTTTAGGAATCTGAGCTGGGTTTGCTGGGGGGCGTCAGGATCCGACCAGTGGCCCCGCAGGGACAGCGTTCCAATGCCGTGTGCCAGCTCCTGGGCCTGGGTCTTGGGTGGGTCGGCCATTCCTCTCTGCAACTTTGCTGTCGCCCACAAGCCCCTTAAATTCCCTCTTAGATGCAGTGCTGGAGGCCCCATGCAGCAGCTCTCCAAGCCCTTGTGGGGGAAAGGAGCTGATTGCTTTTTTTTTTTTTTTAATTTTTTGAGTCGGGATCTCGCTCTGTTGCCTAGACCGGAGTGCAGTGGCACAATCACAGTCACTGCAGCCTCAACCTGCCGGGCTCAGGCGATCCTTCCGCCTCAACCTTCCAAGTAGCTAGAACCACAGGCGCATGCCACCACGCACGGCTAATTTTTTTTAACTGTAGAGATGAGGTCTTGGCAAGTTGTCCAGGCTGGTCTTGAACCCCTGGACTCAGGGAGTCCTCCCGCCTTTGCCTCCCAAAGTGCTGGGATTACAGGCATGAGCCATTATGCCTGGCTGTTTGCTTCTTTTAGGATAGGGGCGATGGGGACTTCTGTCCTGGCAAGCGGTCCCTGTAGCTGGGTCACCCCTCCTTGACTCCAGGCCCCAGCTCCCCCTTGCCCAAGGCCTGGCCAGCCTGTACATGCTTCTGGCCTCCACCCATGGTAACATGGCGGGCTGCCCGATGCCGCCTCAGGGTTTCCCGCTGCAGGTCCGAGGGGCAGGGAAGAAGGCGTCCACAGCCTGAGTGACAAGGAGCTGTGCAGGTGGGTGGGCACAGAGACCCAGCACAGGGTTGGGAGGCCCCTGGCAGGGACAGTTTCCACAGCTTCTTGCTGCCCCTTCCTGCCTCACGGAGAAGGGCGGTACTTGTAGGGTGCCTCAGCCCCTGGGTGGTCTGCAGTTGGGCCCCAGCCCCTCCTGCGGCTTTGCCTGCCCTTCACACCTGCCCAGGTGGGCGCCTCTGTGGAGCCCTGCCCACAGGCGCTGAGGTGGGTGTGCCTCTGCCAGCCTCCGGGCTGCCCCTGGGCCCTGCATCAGCACCGCTGGGGAGGGCCTCGGGCCACAACTGGTTTCTGCTTTTTAATTTTTTCTTTTTGAGTCAGCGTCTACTGTCGCCCAGGCTAAAGAACAGGGGCACGCTCACGGCCACCCAGCCTTGACCTGCTGGGCTCCGTGATCCTTCTGCCTCAGCCTTCCAGGTAGCCAGAACTACAGGCGCGAGCCACTACACCTGGCTAATTTTTTGATTTATCATAGAGATGAGGCCTCACCAAGTTGCCCAGGCTGGTCTCGAACCTGTGGGCTCAGGCAATCCACTCGCCTCAACCTCCCAAAGTGCTGGAATGACAGACATGAGCCACCATGTTAGGCCTAATTTTTTTTTTTTTTAAGGATATGGTCTCGCTCTGTCGCCTAGGTTGGAGGGTAGTGGTACCATCCTAGCTCATACAGTCTCCAACTCCTGGGCTCAAGTGATCCTCTTGCCTCAGCCTCCCTAATAACTGGGACTCCAGGTGTGGCCACCACGCCGAGCCAATATTTTTAGTTTTTGTAGAGACAGGCACTTCTATGTTGCCCAGGTTACTCTTGAACTCCTAGTCTCATGCGATGGATCCTCCCACCTCGGCCTCCCAAAGTCCTGGGATTACAGGTGCGAGCTTCCGCACCAGGCCCATAGCTCGTCTGTCATTCTCCTAATTTAACTAGTCCCGGGCCAAGCCTGGGTGATGACTTCGCCCATAGTAGTGACCACCAGTCATCTCCAGAGATGCGATTCCTGGCCATCCATGCTGGGGACACTCAGAGTGAGACAGCGCCCCTCCCCTCCTCCCTGCAAAACGGGGCTTGAATTCCCTCATGCGAGTCCTCCAGGGGCTCTGTGATGGACACCAACCACTGACGCCCAGGAATCCTCGCAGCCTGAGGTTTCTCCTGCTGCAGCCCTTTTGCCCGAGGGGAGGGCCCTGGGAAGCTCTCTGTGCCTCTGTTTCCCTGAGGTTCTCAAGAATGGCGGCTCCCAGGTGCCTGAGGGTTGGCCTGCCCGCTCAGCCACCTTGCCGGCAAGCCCGGCAGAGGCAGCTGGAGGGGGGTGGGGTGGGTTTGCAGGCTCCTGTCCCTCCCCCGCCACTCCATTTGCTTGTTCCATCCAGGCCATTATCCTGCTCCCAGCTCTGGGCCTCGCTGGTGGAAATGCGATCCGGCCCCATTGATCGCTGGCAGCCCCTGCCTGTGCCTGCAGCCCAGCTGGTGCGGACACAGCTGGCGGAGACCAGGAGCAGGACCCCACACCTCCGCACACGCACACACC